>NC_056748.1:1055787585-1055815085 GCF_019279795.1 Protopterus annectens
CTTCTTGTTCTTCATTGACAATCTTCCTGGCGATCTCTCCCATTTCGATATTATACTCTCTGCAGATGACACAAGTTCATAGCTACTTACTAAGCTATTGATCTGTGAGGATTTTTAAGAAGCTTAACCTATCATTTTGATGATAATTGTTAGCCTTTATATTGTGCAAAATGAATCTTCCAAGTATATGTTGGGGTAATTACACATTTCCCCTATCCGTGAGGACTGTTGGTGCTAAACTGAGGATGCACTTCTTGTTACCCAGACATTTTTCCAAGTCACATTTGAATAAAGAGAAGTATTCTGCTTTATACTGAGGAAGGGTGGTCACGGTGGTGCAGCGGTTAGCATTGCCGCCTCACAGCAAGAGGTTCTCTGGTTCGATTCTCGGCTGGGGTGCTTTCTGTGCGGAGTCTGCATGTCCTCCCTGTGGTCACGTGGGCTTCCTCCCACATCCCAAAGACATGCAGTAGGTGGATTGGACACTCTAAAAAAAATTGGCCCTAGGTTTGAGTGTGTGCATGTGTGTGCCTTCTGTGGAAGGTTGGGCGCCGGGCTGGCAACTCGACACCGTAAAACTCCACTGCCAATCATGAGCAGACAGATGATCCACTGTGGCGATCCCTAATCTAGAAAAGCCAAAAGAAGAAGAAGATTCTGCTTTCTACAGAGGAGAAAGGCATTCCATAGAAGTATTCTGCTTTATACTGAGGAGAAAGACATTCCATAGAAGTGTTATTCTCTGTAACATATGCCTATCCCTCCAGCAGGTCCCTTAAAGCATTTCTGATAAACCTGGACTTGTTAATGTGTAATAGGTGGGTCTGTTGATGCTGTCTATCTGAGACAGACATTGCCCTTCAATAGCCTGTATGATAATGAGACAAGAAACAAGGCTTTAAGATTTTTTTATGATTTAGGACCTCGATTAAAAAGTGAGGAAGCATTGTGGTCATTCTAGTTGTAACGAGTGTTTGGACAGATACATACAGAAAGGATCATTATAGCCAATGAGTGGCCTAATGAGCATTGAGTACCATGGAATAATAAAGACTTTGCATCTACACGGTTTACTATTAAAATGTCGAATGGCACTACGTCGACTGTACTATAGTCGAACACGGAAGTTCGAAAATAGTAATGTCGACGTCAAAAAAACAATCTAGGAATGGTTTTAACATGGGTCGAGGTAGGTGTTCAGTATTATTCAGAATTACAAACATCTCCCCTACCTCGACCCATGTTAAAACACAGTCCTAGATTGTTTTTATGTCATCGACATTACTATTTTCGAACTTCCGTGTTCGACTATAGTGCAGTCAATGTAGTGCCATTCGACATTTCAATAGTAAACCCATCTACACACCATATTTTTAGATACAATCTGTGCCATGAAAAAGGGCTTCCTTGCAATAGTGGATATGTGGTGATCAAATGGCAGTTCATTGTAAACATAGTTTATCATATCTCTAACTATGGGATCAGTTATTGGGGAGGGGGTTGTTGTCAATCTGACAATTACAAAAGGAGCTATGCTTGCCAAAGTATACAATTATACATTTCTTGGCATTTAGTTTTAGTCTGTGGTTTTATAATCAAATGGTTATCTACAGAGTAGGAACAATTATCAGTGCATCAAAAAATACCTTGAAAGAGACTCAAACCATGTATCTTTGACTTGCAAAAAACAAAACGTATCCTCTAAATAAATAAATAAAACCATGTTCTTTATACCAAAATGTAAAGTGGTCACAATTTCAGAAGAATAGACTATACAATGTAATTCCCAATAATCTTTAGAAAACACCTCCAAAAACTGGATCAAATCCTAGACTTCCACACTAATGTCAAGAAAACAAAACAAAATCTAAAATAAACTCACTACTACTGTGGACCCCACATCTGAGAATGTCTTCCATGAGGGTTGCCAACTGTCCTGAATTTTTCAGGACAAGCCAGAATTAAGGGACATTGCTACGGACATTGAAGAACACAGGAATATGTTTGATGTTGTGTCTTTTGGCTTATCCCTGTTAGGGGTCGCCACAGGGAAACTCCGGTCCGTTAATGTTTGGTAGTGGATTTTTACATGCCGAGTTACCAGCCCTGACGCACAACCTTCAATGAAGGCACGCTCATTCACGCATGCCTCCACACAGAAAATGCTCTAGCTGAGAATCGAACAGGACAACGTCTTGCTGAGAGGCGACAACACTACCGCAGCACCACTTAATTTTGCAGAATAATCCCCTTGAGGGGAGGTTAATGCACACTTCTATTTTGCATGCATTTTGCTTTCACGTACATGTCCAGAATTTTCAATATGAAAAGTTGGCAACTTCCCATCCCCACTTTGGCCAGACACTTCCTCCACTAACTTCAGACAGCAGCTGAAAAAAAAGCACCTATTTCAAATTCTTTCTATGGGAAACATCTGGGGTCATGACAGATTGTTGATAAAATCAGCAAGCAAAGGAAAGTAGTATTGCTGGAACCAAATTCATTAGAAAATAAAAAAAAGACAGCTGGGTGCACAAGTCCCGCGATAAAAATACCCAATCCTGGTAGGTGCACTGTTGTCAGGATTGGAAAATATGATGGTGTAGAATTCTCAAGACACAAACATTCCTACAATGAGGTTAGGCCAGGCTCAGGGGGAGGATGCTCCCCCCAACCCCCATTGTAGGAGGAAGCAGTAGTCCACAAAAACATTAAAATCTGTTTAACCTTAGTTTTGCCTATTCTCACTTGACCACTTGACATAAGACTATGGGCTATCCTCGTTATTTGTACGATAAGGATTTGGCGCTAACAGCTGGTGTAGGATCTCATATTTTACTTGCTTTTTCTAAAGAGATCAACTTTTAATTCAAATTAAGGGCACAAAGTAATTGAAAAACAAAAAATTAAATGAAGTACCGTGATAAAGCTGGCCATTCAAACACAAAAGCAATACAAAAACAAAAACCAATGGCTTAACAACACTAAAAGTTTAATTAAAATACAAAGCTTTCAGATAACAATCCTTCTTCAGTGCAGTATCACAAAGTAATTGAAACATGTTGTCACTATCTTCTCCTGCAGCACTATGTTTTCTGCAGTACTACCTTCTCATTGTGCTTTCAGCTTGTTCATTGGTTCATAGGTTCATAGGTTCATACTAGGCTATCTGCCCTAGGGCATTTATAAGCCTAGCCAGAGTGTGTTTGGCTTTCGCCACCCATTTTAAATTAATTTTGCTATGCCCTTTTTCAAGGTTAGTATACTGTGCCTCTGTCTAACAGTGACACAGAAGTGATACCCGGGGTAAACCTACGATCCCCCATCTACTCATCAAGATTCCTCTTGAAGAGAGTCAATGAGGGACTCTGCCTAACCTGGACTGGGATTTTATTCCAGAGAGAAGGGAGCCTCTGGGTTATGAATCTGTCCCTCCAGCATGTCCTATTTATTTCAGTGCTGAGGTTCAAGTCTCTCGAGCGCATAGCTTGATGGGATTTGGATTTTCTGAGGTGCAGCATGTCCATTAATTCCGGTTTGGACAAGGCTTTATACGTCAGGCACAGATCGCCTCTGAGCAGGTGGTATGCCACTGAGTAGAGCTGGAGTTTCTTTAACCGGGCAGCATATGGCATCTGTTTGAGCCCTTTGATCCTCTTGGTGAGGTACTTTTGGGGTCTTTCCAGATGCTGCAGGTGTCTGGTAAGGTACATCCCAAAAGGGGAATTGTACTCAATTATGGGCCTGATGAGGGATGAGTAAAGAGGCACGATGACCTCCCCTGATCTAGATGTGAATCCCTTCATGATTAGGTGGGCTATATAAAATGTTTTTCTAACCACTTTGGCCACGTGGTTGTCGAATGAGAGATTGCTATCAACTTGGGTCCCCAGGTCCCTAATTACTTCTTCCAGATTTAATGGATTACCACCTATGTGGTAATTTGTGGGCACTTTGTTTTACCAAAGGGATGACTATACACTTTTTGGCGTTTAGCTTGAGGCCATGGCTCTGGCACCAGTTGTCTGTTTCTATGAGGCCCTTTTGGAGGATGCTTGTGTCAGCTGGAGAGTCGATTATAGTGCCCAGTTTGCAGTCATCTGCGAACTTGGTCAGCCACAGTCCTTCCGTGTTGGCCTGTACCTCCGAGAAATATATACCGAACAGGAGAGGTCCCAGGACTGAGCCTTGTGGGATGCCACTTGTAACTGGTTTGGAGTCTGACATGGCTGCAGCAATTCTAACCATGTGGGTTCTGTCCTTGAGCCAGTTTGCAACCCATCTAGTGACATAGGGGTTTATATTTAAGCTGGTGAGCTTATCTACAATGCCCGAGTGGGGTATTGTATCGAAGGCTTTTGCGAGGTCCAGGTAGGCTGTGTGGACCACCTTCCCCTCGTCAATGGCCTTGGTGACTGTTTCAAAGAAATCGACCAGGTTTAAGAGGCAGGATCTGCCCTTAACAAAGCCGAACTGGGTAGGATCCAGTGTCTGTAGGTCCCCAATATCTTTTTTTATGAGGTCCATGATGATCCTTTCCATAGCTTTGCAGACCAAGCTAGTCAGGCTTATGGGGCGATAGTTTCCAGGATCTGTTGAGGCACCACCTTTGTGGAGAGGGACCACTGTTGCTGCACGCCACTCTTTGGGTACATATCCTGTGGTAAGGCTGAGATTGAACAGTAGTTTTATGTTTGGGTTTAGCTCTTCTTGGAGTTCATGTAGGACGCAGCCCGGGACACTGTCTGGTCCCATTGATGCTGTGTTTTTTGCTTTGGAGAGGGCAGCTCTTACTTGAGCATCTGAGATGTCAGGGGGGCAGCACTCTGCTGGGATAGATATTTGCCCTTTTGGTGGGGAGGGGGGGGGAGTTTGCACTGAACCTGTCAGCTATGATGCTGGCAATGTCTGTGGGTTCGGTGTATTTTTTGTCATTTTGGACTAATTCTGAGCATATCTGGGAATTCCCATCCAGGTTCCTAACATAACTAAAGAAAGACTTGTGATTATCCTTAGTGTCCTGTGCAATTTTTCTCTTGAAGCTGGCCTTAGACGATTTTATGAGTGCCTGTAGTTTTTTGCTAACACTGATCAGAGATGCCTTCCCTTTTTGGGATTTTGATCTATCATGTAGTAGCTTCCTCCTTCTATTGTATAGTTTGTTTATGGCTGGGGTCCACCAGACAGGACGTCTCCCTTTGGAGGATTGGGTCTTGGTTTTATTTGGGATTGCATGATCCATGCATTCCTGAAGGTGTTCATAGAATGCGTTTATAAAGGATTCTGCGGTCTGGGCCGTATTTTCCACATGCCCGGGGGCTTTGAAGGATTCCACCTCAGTTTTGAGGAGTGTGAAATTTGCTTTAGAGAAGTTTTTCACTGTGGTTTTCTGGGCAGGGGGTGGGGTCGGGATGTGAATATCCAGTGAGATTAGTTTATGGTCTGATTGTGTGGCTCACTTGTAAGTTCATTAACTCATTAGACTGTACATAGTGCAAGGTAGTGCTTCCTTTCTACAAAACAATATCACTGCAGCTTCTTCTCTGTCTTCCTACCAAGGATAATTCTGGACAAAGATCTACCTTACAGTTAGTTTTTCTCCTTTCTGAACAAGCCTCTTGAGGATTCCCTTTTTCTTCAGCCTTCTGTTCCCCTTGTAAGGAAATGCCTTTAAAACTCTTAATAATTTCACCAAGTTCACTGATATTTCTTTGCTTCTTGGGTCCTTAGATTTGTGCCTTTCTCTGCTTCATTTTAAGTGCCTGTATAGACATTTATTTGTGTTCCTATTTACTTCACAGGCCTGTATAGACATTTACTTGTGTTCCTATTTACTTCACAGGCCTGTATAGATAGACATTTACTTGTGTTCCTATTTACTTCACACGTCTGTATAGACATTTACTTGTGTTCCTATTTACTTCACAGGCCTGTATAGACATTTACTTGTGTTCCTATTTACTTCACAGGCCTGTATAGACATTTACTTGTGTTCCTATTTACTTCACAGCCCTGTATAGACATTTACTTGTGTTCCTATTTACTTCACAGGCCTGTATAGACATTTACTTGTGTTCCTATTTACTTCAAAGGCCTGTATAGACATTTACTTGTGTTCCTATTTACTTCACAGGCCTGTTTAGACATTTACTTGTGTTCCTATTTACTTCAAAGGCCTGTATAGACATTTACTTGTGTTCCTATTTACTTCACAGGCCTGTATAGACATTTACTTGTGCTCCTATTTACTTCAAAGGCCTGTATAGACATTTACTTGTGTTCCTGTTTACTTCACAGTTTTTTTTTATTACCTTACCTTCTATTTCTATGCTGATATCTGTTACAGCATTGAGTTTCTTTTGCTCCATCACTGGGTCAGGCTTCTTGTGACATTCAGGATGTACCATCAAACCACAACCTGATTTGAAGCCCTTTGTAGCTTCTGTGCTAATTAACTTTTCCTTCCGCTTGATACTGTATATGTTGCTGCCCTACCTCACTCCTCCCATTCTTACACTGATATTTTCCTAATGCGTTTGTGCGGGTTTGCACTAGTTTAAGCTACGCACTGGGCGCCGAGCTGAGGCAATCTATTACTGGTGCCAGAAAGTCTGCTCTTGAGTTTTTTCCCTTAGAGCTTGCTAGTTCTTTCTCTCTTGCACTTCAAATAGCCTAATCACTTTGCACTTCAACAGGTTTTTGTAGCAATTATTGTAGCACACCTAAGTGCCATCAGCACTAGTCGTTCTTCTCGGAAATAGCTTCAGTACTTAATAGTTATGACCACCCCTCATGGCATGATTAAAGGGCAGTTCCCTGTGCTTTCTCCTATTAACCTGGTGCACTTGGGCATTTGAGGCAGTGCAGCAACTGCCTCATGTACACAGACAACTCTCTCTTTATACCTCTCAACACTCAGACTTGTGAGAGATGCACTTATATCACCAAACTGGAAGCTATGCACTCTCCAGCCAAGACTGAACTAGCTGGTGAAGAGGAGAAGGTCAACACCTGCACCACACCATATGTAACACATAGCCCTCTAGAACACCCACTATCACAGCTCTCACATAAAAACACAAACCACACACCCACCTTCAAAGAGGCTCTCAATAGAAGTTTACTCAAACATCAGAGACCTCCAAGACAGAAACTCACTCAACCACCACAACATAGCACAAACCACAGGACACATAGCTCACCTCCACAGTGTTCCCCTCAGCTTAAGCCCCTAAGACTAAACACCTTGCCCAATATATTAATCATAGGTGACTCAATAGTGAAGCACACAGTTGTTCCACTCACTAGGTTGAATAAGGAGAAGGTAACAGTCAGCTGTCTCTCAGGTTCCAGAATCCGACATAACACACGCACTCAGGTCACTCCACAACAAGTACAAGTATGACTCTGTCATTGCCCATGTGGATGTGAATGACCTGAGATGCACCTCCCTGGACTACATGAAAAGAGACATGATGGAGCTCTCAGATTATGTGGCCCAGGCAGGTATGATACTAGCCCTGAGCAGTATCCTACCTTCACAAAGAATGATACAAACAAAAATTGATTGACTTCAACAAATGGCTAAGTTTCTGGAGTCATTCTAAGGGGATCCAGTATTTGTCTGCTTGGGATGACATGATTGACAGACCTCAATGCTTTGCCAGAGATGGTCTGCATCTGTCATCCCTGGGTTTCTGGGAACTGGCTAAGGCTCTTGCTACCCCCATAGTGCCTTTTTAGGCGGTGTTCCAAAGATCAAATTACCACCATAACAGCTACAAATAAATGCAATCTGAGGGTCATGCTGCTCAATGCTAGAAGTGTAAATCTCAAGATACACTCACTGGAAGCACTCCTCAAAATGAAGAACATTGATATCTGTGCTATAATGGAGACCTGGTTTAAAACAGCAGAAAGCACCCCTGCACTACCAGGCTATAATTCATTCCACACCTTTTGGCCCCAAAACATGGACCGAAGCTCCAAAGGTGGTGGTGTCTCCATATTCATAAAGGATATGCACACCTCCAGACAAGTAGCCCAGCATAACGCAGCTGAGATACTTCAGGTACAACTAACATCGGGTAAGACGGCGATCCAGGTCATAGCCTGCTATAGGTCCCCAACCATGTCCCTAGACTCTCACTCCATGTTCCTAAGTACCCTGGAATCTATCAAGGTCCAACCCAACACTCTCTTACTCAGAGACTTCAACTACCCCTCCAGCAACTGGAAAAACTACTCAAGCACCAATACACTTTCCCAATGCTTCCTGGAATTCATCAATTACAGTGCCCTGGACCAGCTCATTCTGACCCCCATTATGGAAGCAACATCCTTGACCTGGTTATTACTAACATGGGTGACCATTGTTCTACATCAATAGTCGATCCCTCCCTGGTCAGATCTGACTATAAACTAATCACCATGGAAATCCACATCTCACCTACACCCCCCACAAAGGTAAACACCTTGAAAAACTTCTCCAAACTGACTTTGGACTCCTAGAAACAGAGGTGGCTAACTTCATGGCACCCATGCCAATGGAAAATAGCTGCATGACTGCTGAATCATACACCAATGCACTATACAAACATGTACACAAATGCATGGAACATAGCCATACCCAACAGAACCAAGATGCTCTCCTCCAAAAAAGGAAGACAATCTAGTGGTCCCCTGCCATAATAAACTCTACAACAGAAGGAAGAAACTGTTGCAGAAAAAGGTGAAGTCCTAAGACTGGAAAAACTCCCTTATTAGTCTCATAGGTTCATAGGTAGGTACTATGCTATCGGCCCTGGGGTATAAGCCTAGCCAAAAAGGTCCCCTGGCTTTCGCCACCCAAGAAAATTATTTTCCTGTGCCCCTGAAAATTTTAATGTTTACACATATGAAATGTTAATGGCTTTGGTGAGGCTCGAACCGTGAATTACTACATGTAAGGCGTGTGCTCTAACTGCAACGCTATTGCACAAAAAGATGACATCCCTCATCAAATTCTCTATAGCTAGCTAGGAAGGCAGAATTGCAGCAGACACTAAAAACAATCACAAAGCTTTCTATAGCTATATCAAGAACCTCCACAGTAATACCCAGATTTGCTCTGAGATACTGCACAATGGCACCTCCTATACTCAGCCAACAGATATTGCCAACATACTGGCCGACAGATTCAGTGCCAACTTTACCCCTCTCTCCCCCCCAAAGGACCAATCACAATACCGGAAGAATGCCAGGTGCCCAGGGACAGGTTAAAGCTGCATTGTCCAAAGCCAAGAATACAGCTTCCATGGTACCTGATAATATCCCTGGCTGTGTTCTACATGAACTACAAAGTGAACTGGCACCACGTCTGTGTGTCCTGTTCAATCACAGCCTCACCTCAGGCCTTGCCCCTACCAAATGGCTCACTGCTACAGTCATCCCTCTCCATAAAGGCGGAGTGACTACAGACCCTGGAATTATCACCCCATTAGCCTGACAAGTCTGATATGTAAAGCTATGGAGCGCATCATCATGGACTTGATTAACAAAGATATAAGAAATCTCCAAACTCTAGACCCAACGCAATGTGGCTTTGTGAAAGGGTGATCATGGCTGCTCAACCTGGTTGACTTCTTTGAGTCAGGTCACCAGGGCTGTGGATGAAGGTAAGACAGTGCATACAGCCTACCTCAGTCTAGCCAAGGCATTTGATACCATTCCTCACTCAGGAATTATTGATAATCTCACCAAACTAGGCTTCAACCCCTATATCATTAGGTGGGTTGCAAATTGGCTCACAGATAGAACACACACTGTGAAAGCAGTGGACTCCAAGTCAGACTGCCAACCAGTCACGAGTGGAGTCCTGGGTCCTCTCCTGTTCAGCATCTACATCTCAGAAGTCCAGACCAAAACAAAGGGACTCTAGCTGACCAAGTTCACAGACAACTACAAGCTGGGAACCATTATTAACTCCCCAAGTGATGCAGACATCCTACAGAAAAGCCTCACTGAGACCAATGACTGTGTCAAAACCATGGCCTTAAGCTTAATGCCAAAAAATGCATCATCCTCCCCTTTGGTAAAAACTCAGTTCCCACTAATTACCACATTGATGGGAGCTCACTGAACACTGAAGGCATTATAAGAGATCTGGGGATGCAGGTTGACAGCAACCTCTCCTTCGACCACCACATTGCCACTGTGATCAGAAAGTCCTTCTATGTGGCACATCTCATTACCAAGGGTTTTGCATCTAGGAAGAAAGAGGTCATCGTCTCTCTCTACTCTTCCCTCATTTGACCAATCATTGAGTATAATGCCCCATTTGGCATGTACCTTACTAGACACCTGCAACAGCTGGAGAGGCCACAGAAGTACCTCACAAAGAGGATCATAGGCATTAAACACATGTCTTACACGGACAGGCTCAAAAGACTCCAGCTATTCTCTGTCTCATATCGCCTACTTAGAGGTGACCCCTGCTTGACTTACAAAGCCATGTATGACCCAGCTCTGTTAGAAATGCTACATCTAAAGAAATCCTAATCCCTTCGCACCACACACTCCAGAGACTTCAACCTCATTACCACAATCAACAGAACATGCTGGAGGGACAGGTTCCTCACCCAAGAGGCTGCCCATGCTCTGGAATAGGCTTCCCATACATGTCAAGCGGAGCACCTCACTGACCCTCTTCAAGAGAAATCTTGATGAGTGGATGGGTAATAGAAAGTTCACCCTGGGGATCACTCCAGTGGATCTACTTGATAGAGGCACTGGGAACTAACGTCGGGTGACACAATGCCCGGGCACTTCCATGGGCTAGGCTTGTAAAGGCTCCAGGCCATTAGCCTAGTACACACCTATGAACATCTTATGTGGTCAGGAGTCAAATCTACAAGATTCAAACTTTCTCCTAGAAAGTCTGAATGTTTCCATGTGTGTGTTTCTTCATTATTCATCTCTCACTTGCACAAAAGACAGAAGACCTTTTACAACAGTAATCATGCTTCCAAAATCTATTAAAGCTTTACCTTTTCTCTGTTCCAAAAATACAGGACACTTTTCTAATTTTATTATAATATAATAATATAATGCTGTGCAAATAATCCTAGCTTCAGTCTTATCACATTCCATTTCATTTCTTCGTGGTCATTTCTTTGTTACAGCTTACTCCAAGAGAAGGAGATTTAGTTAACTTGACTGAAAGGGAAGACGCTAAATGGATAATGAGGCTGAGAGCAGATTGCCTTCCTGGTCTCAGTGGATGTGTTCCTTTAAAACCTTTTCTCAAGAATCGGAGAGCCATTCAATATGTTTCTTTGTAGAGCTGTGTTGCCGCTTTTGTTCGTCAGGCCCTTTGTAGTAACTGCACGTATGCATCTTCATGGTTTTTGTTTGACACGGGTTTTAGATTGATCCCGCCTTAAGGAAAACTGAAAAGAAAAGTAGAAGTATTGTGTTTGCTTCTATTTTTCTTTACTTCTTTGTGAATGAACTCGTCACTAATGGATGAGTTTTTGATATTATCTAGCTATACTTTGGTCTATATACTTTTAATAAAAGGAATTTTAACGAATGATCAATAAAGATTTTTAAATCTTAAGGAAATTTTAAGTAAATATGTTTCGCAGCTATAGCCTGGAGGTGTGTACAAGTTGGCCCATTCTGGTTGACTGTGACTCTATCATTACGTGGAGTCAGCCTCATTGGATGCAGATAGTTTTTTAACATCAGAACGCGGATGATTTATCGGATCTGAAGAAGGCTTGAATAGCTAAAAGCGCTTGTCCGTCTGTTTTTTTCTACAAGAAGGGTTCTTATACGCTTTTTATGTTTTTTATGTTTTTTCGTGAATAACATACTGTGAAGTTTTATTTGGCTCCAGTGATTTTATTGTGGTGCAACGCTCTTCTGCTTTTTTACTTACTTTTTTCACTTTGATAGTGTGTGTCTGGTTTGTGAGCTAGTTAGCAAACCATCTTACAACGAAGGGATTTACATTCAGTTTGCTAAGTTTATCAGTAATTCTTGAGTGTGGGATTGTCGAAAGCCTTTGCTAAGTTGAGGTATGCTGCGTGCACAGATTTGCCCTCATCAATGGCCTTGGTTGCATTTCCGAAAAATCCACAAGATTTAACAGGCAGGATCTGCCCTTGATGAATCTAAATTGGGTAGGATCCAGGGTTTAGAGGTCGCAAATGTCTTTATTTATGAGGTCCATAATGATACGTTTCATGGCCTTGCAGATGAGACTGGTCAGGCTTACAGGTCTGTAATTCCCTGGGTCTGCTGCTAGGCCACATTTGTGAGGGGAATAACTGTTGCTGTTCTCTATTCCCCAGGAACAATGCCTGTGGTTAGACTATAATGGAAAAGTGTACTTAATGGTGATGGTAGTTTATATTTTAGCCTGGTTAGAAAACAGCCTGGTATGCCATCTGGTCCCATAGAGGCTGTGTTTTTTGCCTTGGACAAGGCTTTGATGACCCGTTCTTCAGATACATAGGGTTGGGGGGGGGTTGGGGCAAGGTTTGTGATAGAAGTGGAGGGAATAGGGGGTGAAATTTTCACCAAACCTATCAGCTAGCAAGTTTGATATCTTTGTGGGGTCAGAGTGTGTATGACACCGTTAGTGACTAGTTCTGCACATGCTTGACTCCTATCTTTTAGGCTACGTACCTAGTTGTAAAAGACCTTATGGTTTTCCTTGGCTGTGCTAGCCAAGTTTTTCTCAAACAGACCCTTAGAGGATTTGCCAAGTTGTCTTATTTGCCTGTCAAAGCTGCTTTTCCATTATTGGGGTCTTCCCTTTGTTTTTCATGGACAGCAACTTTTTTGCATTTATTGTAAAGTTTGCTGATGCTGGATGTCCACCATTGTGGCTTGTTTTTACTTGGGGCTCTGGCTTTGATTCTTTCTGGTATAGAAAAGTCTATGCACTTATGGAAGTGATTGTACAGGGCTTTAGTGTAAGCTTCAGTGTAGTTAACACTTCCATCTGGGGGTGGGGCTTCGAATGCATTTATACCTTCACCTAGGAGGATATAGTTTGCTTTGAAGTTTTTTAGTCTAATTTCACCATTTGTGAATTCTAGTGTTAGTGTCAGCTCGAAGGTGACTGGATGAGGATCCGACAGTTGCAATAGTGCATCCATTTGGCATCTTACTTAGGACCGGATCTAGTATGTTTGTTCTTCTTTTGTCAGAGTATGAACAATTTTCTACAGGGCATTTGAGTTAACAAAGTCAAGGAACATTTGTGCTAGCAGGTTAGGGCTAGTGTAGGTTTACCAGTTGATGGTGGGATAATTGAAATCTCCCATAATCAGCATCCTTGGTAATATTTGGATTATCTCCAGTTTGGTCAAGTAAGCTTTGTGTGCATCATTACCCATATGGATGGAGATCTATAACTGGCTATGACTTGAATTGGGATCTCACCCACCATAACCTGAACTTGGAGTAACTCCATGGAGTTGCCCAGTCTAACTAGATGGGAGGTGAATTTCTCTCTATAGAAACACCACCTCCTTTAGTTTTCTCACACATTCATTTTGTGGTCTGAAGGTGTGGAAGGCATTGTAACTTTGCAAGGCCAGGATACTCTCTAAGGCCTTGAACCAGGTTTCTGTGACTGCACAGACATCTCTACATCATCCAGTGACAGATGTGCTTCCAGGGTGTGCAGTTTTTGGTTTAAGCTCCTAGCATTTAGCAGTATACCCCTTATTTTGTTATGATTGGCAAATTTCAAGTTGGTAAGTTTGTTTTTGAGACTTTGCCTAAAAAAGGCACTATGGGGAAGGCAAGAGCCTTTGCCAGTAGCCAAAAGCCTAGAGGTGCCAGGTGCAAACAGTCTCTGGCAAAGCAACGGGGTTTGTTGACCATGGCTTCCCAGGCTGTCAGGAACTGGATTCTCTTTGAATGACACCAAAAGCTAAGCCAGTTATTGAAATCAATCATTTTTTGTTCACACTGTGGCATCATTCTAGGAGAGGATAGTCTGCTGCTCAATGCTAGGGGTATTCCCAATGGGGACACATACTCAGAGAGCTTAATCATGTCTCTCTTCATATAGTCCAGTGAGGTACATCTTAGGTCATTCACGCCAACATGAACTATGACAGAGTCATAATGGTACTTGTTGCTGAGAGACCTGAGTATATGCTTGAGCTGATGAATCCTAGCACCAGACAGGCAGCTGACTGTGACTTTTCTTCTTGTCCATCCTGGTGAGTGGGTCAGCCATGTGTCTCAGTATTGAGTCTCCAATGACTAGAAAATGTGTTTGTTATGCCTTACGGGCTTGGTAAGTGACACGCTGGTGTTGCTATGTGTCATGGGTGCTGTGGGAACTGTGTTAGTTGTAGCAGTCTTGTGTTTTAGAGGTCTCTGGTGTCTCAGTAGGATTTTCAAGAGAACCTCTGTATATTTTGATTTTTATGTTGGAGGAGTACTATATGTGGGTTTACTGTTTTGAGTGTGAGAGAGAATGGATTCAAGATTCTTGGTGAAGATACATCCCTCACACTCTGTACTAGAGTGAGTTATTAGTAGAGGGTTGCGTTATTAGTAGAGGAATGTCAGTGTATGAGGCAATTGCTACACTGCCTCATAAGACCAAAGTCAACAAGGTTGGCAGGAGAAGCAAGGGTGGTCAAACTGTCCATAATATTAGGTTGAAGATTGTTGTCACTAGTGAGTGCTTTTCAGGCTCAGTCATGGAGGAGCTCAGTGGATAGATATTTCTGCCTGGAGTTTTTTTTTTTTTTTGGCAATAAGTTTCAGCTCACTAGCAGTATTTATTTGACTGGGAAAGTACTAAGGATGAGGGCTATCCTAATGTGCTACAGCTGTAGCAAAGGGAAAAACTGTTAAATTAATCTGTCTGGCTAGGGTGCACATTTGCGTGGCAGTAAGCGATCCTGCCCAATGTGCAAACAAGCAGAAACCTGCTCAAATGCAGGGTTTAAATACCAGAACTTAAAAACTTGAAAAAGAAAAACTTTAAAAAGGTTCAAAAGGACCAAAGAGGATGCTTATTCCAAGTCCTAGACCAACCACCCTTCACTAGACAGGTACCAATCAGCACAATCCTCTCAGTAGAGTGCAGAAAGGCCCCTTTCAATCCAAGATGGTCTGGAAAATATGCTCAGAACAAACAGTCACTACAAACACAGCCCAGATGCAGTACACCTGTATCTGGACTAAGCTACAGCTACTTGCTACCCTAGTTTCAGTGGGAACCACTAGAAAATGTTTAACACAGCAGAAAAATAGCAGTGAGATTCTAAAAAAAGTTTAAAACAGAAAATCAGCAAGGAGACTCTAAAGAATGTTTTAAACAGTTAACAAATCAATTATTATAACATTGTTTGGCAGGAAAACCAGAACAACCAGAACATATTGCTTTGTAACAGTGAAAAACACCAGCAAATACTTAACACACTTAACTTGTGTTACTTTTAGCTATTCTATTGTTTATTACTATAATATGTACTAAATGCATTAATTGAATAGTCAACAAATTATGATTGTAATGTCATTTACTCGTATTGTTTTTTCTGTGGAGCTTTTCTTCCTGGGCCTCTGCTGAAAAAGGACCTGTGTCCAGTCGGATTATCCCGGTAAACAAATGTAAATAAAACATAAATAAAATAAAAAAATAACAGTGAAAATAGCAAAAAGAGCTTAGTAAACAGTGAAAACAGCAATACAAACTGATTTAACAGGCACAGTAAGGCAGACAGTTGCAGTACAGCAGTGTAGATTAGATAGCAATCTCTTATGACTGACACAGAGATGTTGGTAAGGGCTTGGTGTAGATACCAGTCACTTACGACTGCGACACAGTGATGCTGTAAGGGCTTGGTGTGGATAGCGGTCACTTACGAATGTGACAGTGATGTTGGTAAGGGCTTGGTGTAGATAGCGGTCACTTACGAATGTGACAGTGATGTTGGTAAGGGCTTGGTGTAGATAGCAGTCACAACTGTGACAAAGTGATGTTGGTAAGGTCTTAGTGTAGATAGCAGTCACTTATGACTGTGACACAGTGATGTTGGTAAGGTCTTGGTGTAGATATCAGTCACTTACGACTGCGACACAGTGATGCTGTAAGGGCTTGGTGTGGATAGCGGTCACTTACGAATGTGACAGTGATGTTGGTAAGGGCTTGGTGTAGATACCAGTCACGACTGCGACACAGTGATGCTGTAAGGGCTTGGTGTGGATAGCGGTCACTTACGAATGTGACAGTGATGTTGGTAAGGGCTTGGTGTAGATAGCAGTCACAACTGTGACAAAGTGATGTTGGTAAGGTCTTAGTGTAGATAGCAGTCACTTATGACTGTGACACAGTGATGTTGGTAAGGTCTTGGTGTAGATAGCTGGCACGACTGTGACACAGTGATGTTGGTAAGGGCTTGGTGTCGATAGAAGTCACTTACGACTGTGAGACAGTGATGTTCATAAGGGCTTGGTGTAGCTAGCAGTCACTTATGACTGTGACACAGTGATGTTGGTAAGGGCTTGGTGTAGACTACAGTCACTTATGACAGTGACACGTTGATGTTGGTAAGGGCTTGGTGTGCACAGCAGTCACAACTGTGACGCAGTGATGTTGGTAAGGGCATGGTGTAGATAGCAGTCAAAACTGTGACACAGTGATGTTGGTAAGGTCTTAGTGTAGATAGCAGTCACTTATGACTGTGATACCATGACGTTGGTAAGGGCTTGGTGTAGATACCAGTCACTTACGACTGCGACACAGTGATGCTGGTAAGGGCTTGGTGTAGATAGCGGTCACTTACGACTGTGACAGTGATGTTGGTAAGGGCTTGGTGTTGATAGCAGTCACAACTGTGACAAAGTGATGTTGGTAAGGTCTTAGTGTAGATAGCAGTCACTTATGACTGTGACACAGTGATGTTGGTAAGGTCGTGGTGTAGATAGCTGGCACGACTGTGACACAGTGATATTGGTAAGGGCTTGGTGTAGATAGCAGTCACTTACGACTGTGAGACAGTGATGTTCATAAGGGCTTGGTGTAGCTAACACTCACTTATGACTGTGACACAGTGATGTTGGTAAGGGCTTGGTGTAGACTACAGTCACTTATGACAGTGACACATTGATGTTGGTTAGGGCTTGGTGTGCACAGCAGTCACGACTGTGACAGTGATGTTGGTAAGGGCATGGTGTAGATAGCAGTCAAAATTGTGACACAGTGATGTTGGAAAGGTCTTGGTGTAGATAGCAGTCACTTATGACTGTGACACAGTGATGTTGATAAGGGCTTGGTGTTGACTGCAGTCAGGACTGTCACACAGTGATGTTGGCAAGGGCTCAGTGTAGATAGCAGTCACTTACAACTGTGACACACTGATGTTGGTAAGGGCTTGGTGTAGAATGCAGTCAGGACTGTCACACAGTGATGTTGGTAAGGGCATGGTGTAGATAGCAGTCTGGTAAGGGCTTGGTGTAGATAGCGGTCACTTACGACTGTGACAGTGATGTTGGTAAGGGCTTGGTGTTGATAGCAATCACAACTGTGACAAAGTGATGTTGGTAAGATCTTGGTGTAGATAGCTGGCACGACTGTGACACAGTGATGTTGGTAAGGGCTTGGTGTAGCTAGCAGTCACATACAACTGCGACACAGTGATGTTAGTAAGGGCTTGGTGTAGATAGTCACAACTGTGACACAGTGATGTTGGTAAGGGCTTGGTGTAGATAGCAGTCACATATGACTGTAACTCAGTGATGTTGGTAAGGGCTTGGTATAGACTGCAGTCACTTATGACTGTGACACTGTGATGTTGGTAAGGGTTTGGTGTAGAAAGCAGTCAGGACTGTCACACAGTGATGTTGGTAAGGGCTTCGTGTAGATAACAGTCACTTTCGACTGTGACGCAGTGATGTTGGTAAGGCCTTGGTGTACACAGCAGTCGCAACTGTGACACAGTGATGTTGGTAAGAGCATGGTGGAGATAGCAGTCACGACTGTGACACAGTGATGTTGGTAAGGTCTTGGTGTAGATAGCAGTCACTTATGACTGTGACACAGTAATGTTGGTAAGGGCTTGGTGTAGATAGCGGTCACTTATGACTGTGACTCAGTGATGTTGGTAAGGGCTTGGTGTAGATAGCAGTCACTTATGACTGTGACACAGTGATGTTGGTAAGGGCTTGGTGTAGATAGCAGTCACTTATGACTGTGACACAGTGATGTTGGTAAGGGCTTGGACCAGTCACTTACGACTGTGACACAGTGATGTTGGTAAGGGCTTGATGTAGATAGCAGTCACTTATGACTGTGATATAGTGATGTTGCAAAGGGCTTAGTGTACATAGCGGTCACTTATGACTGTGACAGTGATGTTGGTAAGGGCTTCGTGTAGATAGCAGTCACTTATGACTGTGACACAGTGATATTGGTAAAAGCTTGGTTTAGATAGCAGTCATGACTGTGACACCGGGATTTTTGTAAGGGCTTAGTGTAGATAGCATTCACAACTGTGACACAGTGATGTTGGTAAGGGCTTGGTGTAAATAGCGGTCACTTACGACTGTGACACAGTGATGTTGGTAAGGGCTTGGTGTAGAGAGCAGTCACTTAAGACTATGATACAGTGATGTTGGTAAGGGCTTGGTGTACATAGCTGTCACGACTGTGACACAGTGATGTTGGTAAGGGCTTTGAGTAGATAGCGGTCACTTACTACTGTGACACAGTGGTGTTGGTAAGGGCTTGGTGTAGACAGCAGTCACTTACAACTGTGACACAGTGATGTTGGTAAGGGCTTGGTGTAGATAGCAGTCACTTATGACTCTGACACAGTGATGCTGGTAAGGGCTTGGTGTAGATAGCAGTCACTTATGACTCTGACACAGTGATGCTGGTAAGGGCTTGTTGTAGATAGCATTCACGACTGTGACACAGTGATGTTGGTAAGGGCTTGGTGTAGATAGCAGTCACTTATGATTGTGACACAGTGATGTTGGTAAGGGCTTGGTGTACATAGCAGTCACCTGCACCAAAGTTACTCTGCCAGTAAACAATATATAAATCCAAAAGGCACAAAAGGCAGGAGACACCACGCCAAAATTTGCAGAAAACAGTGAATATTTATTAAAACAATAAAATAAAATAAAAAGTGCACTGCTAAGCGCTTTCAAGCTAACAAGCCCTTCATCAGATAATGCATACGTAACAAAGCTAGACATTTAAAATACTCATTAACCAATCAGAAATCAGTATTTTACCCTCCTTTTTCTAAGGATGGGTTTTAAAGGGATAACAGTATTTAAGCCTGGGGGGTCTATCTGCTCCAAGTCTAATTATCCCCTTAGTCTCTGCACATTCCATATCATTACTAATATCCCCTCCCCTTACATTATTGCTAAGTATTTGTAGTGCCATAAACAAAAACTTATGTCCTATATTCTCCTTGACATGAGAAAATAAGGCATTAGATTCTTTCTGAAGTTTGATGCCTGAAACATGCTGAAATATCCTGGTTTTAAACATACTATATTCATCTTGCCAACATAGTATGAATCACAATTCTGACACACTGCTAAATATACTAAATTCTTAGTATTGAAATCTGCATAATCTTTAAAATAATAGTTCTGCACTGTCCTGGGGTGCTCAAATGAGCTCTTTTTCAAAATATATTGGCAGGATTTGCAATGATGGCAAGGAAAAGTACCCATCTTCCTAGTCATATGACCACTATGAGCATTGGTCTTAGGTTCATGACACAGCTTGTCCTTCAAGTTTCTGTTCCTTCTAAATATAAAACTAGGGTCTTGACTTACTACCTCTTTTAACCTCATATCAGTATGTAATATTTTCCAATGCTGCCTCACTATATTACAGATGTCACCCACATCTCCACTATAAATGAAAATCATACTAACCTTGTTCCTATTCCCAAAAAAAGCTTCTTTGTTCTGGAATGTTATCCACTTCATTCACATTCCTGTTAAGCCATGGTCTGGCTATACTTGTTCTTTTACTCTCACTATCTTGCACCAAGGGCATAGCTTTCTTATGCTCATATCCCCCTTGGATGAGGTTAACCTGAAATTTCTCAACCTCATCTTGAAACCTTATATCCTCACTACACAATCTCGAAATCCTACAAACCTGGCCTTTTATTATATTGTCAAAAGTATGGCGTGGGTGCATACTGTCATAAGGCAGCAAACTATTACACCAACAAGTTGTCCTATATAAAGATGTAGCTATATGGCCATCTTCATGCTTAGTTAGCCGTACATCTAAAAAATCTATCTCTGAATTAGAATAATTGACTATAAATCTGAAAAAGTCAGTACTCACCTCCAAATATTCAACAACAGAAGATAACTCCTGATCTGTGCCTCCCCATAAAAAGAAGATGTCATTCACAAAATGGGTATAAAACCCAAATTTGTCTGTCCATGCATGCAGTGTATTAAAGATGGTAAGAGCTTCCCAATATGCCAATACTAAGTTGGCATAAGAATTGACGCAGGGTGTGCCCATGGTTACACCCTGCTGTTGCCGATAGTAACTGCCTTGACACAGGAATATATTATGTTCCCGTACAACATTTAAACGTTTACGTATCCTCTGAATGTTATCATTATCTAACTGAGTCTTATTAATAAGTAAATTCTCTATCGCTGAGATACCGTATCGATTATTAATCACAGTGAAGAGACTATTAACATCCATTGTAACAGACAAATAATTCTTATCTAATGCTGTATCCCAATATGTTGATAAAGCTGTAAAGAAGTGTGCAGTATCTTTCAATATTCTAGGGTATAAACTAAGAACATGTTTTAAAGCACATTCTATCCATATCGAAATATTTTCAGTCACCCATCCCCTTCCTCAAACTATAGGTCTGAGGGGTGGGTTTGATATATTCTTATGGATTTTTGGTAAAGCTTTAAATTCAGGAACCACTGGACATTCTACCCATAAAAAATCTTTCAAACCATCATCTATAAGACCTACCTTTTGTAGGTTAATAATCTTAGTCTTTACCTTGTCTATAAAAAGCTTTAACCATAATAGGAGGAAGTGTGTGGTCATCCTCCAATAACATATTCAGTTTATCACAATAAAAGCATCTGTTCATAACAACCACGGATCCACCCTTATCTGCTGGCTTGATAACTATTATATCATCTTTCATTAATGAATCCAAGGCTAACCTCTGTTGCTTAGTAAAGTTATAGAACTTCCTTTTCCTACTATTGTTAATATACATTTCCATTTCCTGTTCACACACCCTTATGAATGTAACCATAGCTGGACTAAAACAGGCCTAAAATCACTAGGTTGCCTCGAAACATTTGAATGATCGTCTACGTTTCTATCAGTAAACATACATTTCAGTGTAGCATTCCTAGCGAAACACATTCAATCTAAAATAATTTGACTGTAATCCGCCATCGCATCTGGCACAAAAGTTAAACCTTTGTTTAGCACATATTCTTGATCTGGTGTAAGATCAATGTCAGGTAAGTTGTACACAATGTTATTATAATCACCCACAGTCAATTTGAAGTTCTCCGTCGCTTCTGTTCGTGTTGACTCGAAAAGCTCCGTTTGCTTGAGGTCTTTTTCTTGACCACTACCGGGAGCATGGGAAAAGTCTTGTTGCTGGAAAAAGACAAGGAAGACTTAGGCTTAGCCCCCGTTCTAGCAAACACTTGTTCATTATTTGATTCCATGCCTGTTGCGTCTTGAACGCCTTGTAGACTGGTCTCACCTTGCATACATAAAGAAACTTCACAAGCAGTAGACGTCTCCGTCGTAGCCATAATAACAGCGTCTGGACTAAACGTTGCATTGTTAGAAGGAATCACTAGTTTGTTCATGGTAGCATTGAGCTCCTTTTCAAGTTGTTGATTAGGAGCTGGTTCCCTAACACTGGCCGCTGAGGACACATTAGCTGTCAGATTTGCCCTGTTTCTCAGCCAAGCGAAAATATCGCCCCTGGCAAAGTCATTAAAGTCTCTGACAAGTTTCTTAATTTTGACTTGTTGTAATTTGGCGTCATATGAAGCAACTGCACACACTATATTTACAATTCTCTCTATATGATGTTCCTCTTTGAAACGACCCTCTATGTCTTTCTGTAAGGCTTGTACAGTTTTAGATATTTGTTGTTCTTCTGGTTGAAAATAATCTAGCAACAAGTTCATATAAGATAGACTTGTCTGTAGATTAATCTCCTGCCAACATGCCAAGAGGTCAGGATAAAACTCTCCTTGCATAGGCATACAAAACACACGTAAACCTCTTGGTACTATATTATATTTCAGACAGGCTTCTAAATGAAACCTTTGCCACTGTAAATGTTTAAGCCTCATAATGTTCTTATGAAAACTTGCTGTTAGTTCTTGAAACTCTGACTCACCCATGACTGCGGAGTCTTGTTCAGGGTCCAAGCACGCCAAATGTTGTATATCCAAATTTAACAATGGATTTGTTGTCAAAATTACACCTCTCTTCAGAGAATCCATACTGCCATGTGGACTCTTACGACTGTGACACAGTGATGTTGGTAAGGGCTTGGTGTAGATAGCAGTCACTTACGACTATGATACAGTGATGTTGGTAAGGGCTTGGTGTACATAGCAGTCACGACTGTGACACAGTGATGTTGGTAAGGTCTTCAAGTAGATAGTGGTCACTTACTACTGTGACACAGTGATGTTGGTAAGGGCTTGGTGTAGATAGCATTCACAACTGTGACACAGTGATGTTGGTAAGAGCTTGGTGTAGATAGCGGTCACTTATGACTATGACACAGTGATGTTGCTAAGGGCTTGGTGTAGACAGCAGTCACTTACAACTGTGACACAGTGATGTCGGTAAGGGCTTGGTGTAGATAGCAGTCACTTACGATTGTGACACAGTGATGTTGGTAAGGGCTTGGTGTAGATAGCAGTCACTTACGACTGTGACACAGTGATGTTGGTAAGGGCTTGGTGTAGATAGCAGTCACGACTGTGGCACAGTGATGTTGGTAAGGCTTGGAGTAGATAGCAGTCATGGCTGTGACACAGTGATTTTGGTAAGGGCTTGGTGTAGATAGTCACTTATGACTGGGACACAGTAATGCTGGTAAAGGCTTGGTGTAGACAGCAGTCACTTACGACTGTAACATAGTGATGTTGGTAAGGACTTGGTGTAGATAACAGTCACAACTGTGACACAGTGATGTTGGTAAGGGTATGGTGTAGATAGTAGTCACTTACGACTCTGATACAGTGATGCTGGTAAGGGCTTGGTGTAGCTAGCATTCACGACTGTGACAAAGAGATGTTGGTAATGGCCTGGTGTGATAGTAGTCATAACTGTGACACATTGATGTTGGTAAGGGATTGGTATAGATAGCGGTCACTTACAACTGTGACACAGTGATGTTGGTAAGGGCTTGGTGTAGATAGCTGTCACGACTTTGACACAGTGATGTTGGTAAGGGCTTGATGTAGATAACAGTCACTTATGACTGTGATATAGTGATGTTGGTAAATGCTTGGTGCAGATAACAGTCACTTACGACTGTGACACAGTGATGTTGGTAAGGGCTTGGTGTAGGTAGCAGTCACAACTGTGACATAGTGATGTTTGAAGGGCTTCTTGTAGACAGCAATCAATTAGTAGAAATGTGTGACATTGTGATTTTGGTAAGGGCTTAATGTAGACAACAGTCACTTAGGACAGATCTCTGAAATAAAGATGTTGATAAGGGTTTGCTGTAGACAGTCACTCAGAAAAGATTTTTGACAGACTGATGTTGCTAAGGGCTGACTGTAGACAACAGTCCCTTAGGATAGATCTGTGACACACTGATGTTGCTAAGGGCTGGCTGTAGACAACAGTCCCTTAGGATAGATCTGTGACACACTGATGTTGCTATGGGCTGGCTGTAGACAGCAGTCACTTAGAACAATCTGTTTGAATAATGTTGGTAATCAGGAAATCATCTGCTTTGAATAATATGAAAACTGTATGTTTAGTGAGCTCATGTTTTAATTCATGCACATATTGCTCTAAGAAGGCTACCCTCCACCTGCTGTAAATAACAAACACGTCATATGGCAAAGGTTAACATGCTTGTTGCCAGCCTTAGCCTTAACAGTATAGAGAAACAACAGCACAAAGCTGATTCAGACTAAGGGCAGCTTCATGTCTGAGTACAGAACAGCTTCACACAGTCGTAGTTCTTTCTTAGACAACATCTGACTGTTTTTTGTTTGTTGTTGTTTTGTATTTGTTAGTTGGGATTCATTGGTTCATAGACTTATTTAAGATGCCTTGCTCTACAATCCCATGTTAATTTTTCAGCCTTTATATTTTGGATATGAATAACCCAGAGGTGGGCAGAACTAAGACATGTTGGGAGATTTACTTGTTGCCTCTTTCCATATGAGACATGAATACTAACCTAGAGTGAATTTATGGTTTCCCAACCATTCATCCAAATTTCATTTGAATAGAGTAAGACAAGCCATTTGCTTTATAGGTTCATAGGTAGGTACTAGTCTAGCTGCCCTTGTGGGCCATTTTACTTATCCCATTTGGTTATAGATAGGTTTTATACATCCCATGGTTGATAATTATATATTACCCTTAATAAAAATAACTGGGATCATACCCTGGATAATTTGAGGGGGACCCATACATGGGATAAAGCATTTAGGAGCTGAAGCTGTACATTAGTAGTACAGTGGGTAGTCCTGGGTACATATTTCTGTTTCCCATCCATAGATCTAAGCTGTGCTTGAAAATGGACAGGGATGAACTTTGTTTTATGTGGATGGGAAGTATTTTCCACAGCAGCAGCATCCTCTGAAAGAAATACATGTCCCTCCAAACCATTTTGTTGATGTTGCAGAAGAGATTTAGATCCCTATACTGAGTATTTCTGATGCCATTTGACTTGCTGATGTGCAGTAAATCCATCAGTAATGGGTCAGGGGATGCCTTGTATGCCAGACACAGGTCACCTCTTAGACGTCTGTAGCATACCAAGTATAGTGATAGACTTTGAGTCAGTCCTGTTGCTTTGGCCTTGTATCCTTTTAGTAAGGTATCTCTGTGGGCGTTCCAGTTGTTGCATGTGTCTGGACACATACATGCCAAAGGGAACATTATATTCAATGACTGGTCTAATGAAAGCTTATTAAAGGTGGACAATGACATCCATAGATTTATACATAACCACTTTGTTTATAAGCTGCGCAATATAGAAGAACTATCTTACAATAATAGGCACATTTTGGTCAAAAGTTAGGTCACTGTCTACCTAGGTTCCCAAATCCCAAACAACTAGGGATGTATTGTCAATCTGGTCATTCTCTGGGGTAGATGATTTCCCAAAGGATAGAATAATGCATTTTTTAGCATTTAGTTCAGACTATGAATTTGACATCAGTTATTTATCTGAGACAAACCATCCTGCAGGATGGCTAACTCATTTGGGGATTAAATGACTAGTCCTAGCGTATAGACATCAGCAAAACTAGTCAGCCAGAGCTCTTTGGTGTTGACTTTACTACAGAAAAGTAGATGCCAAACAGGAGAGGTCCCAGCAAAGAACCCTGGGAGACTGCACTTGTGAATTTTCCCCTATTTTGATTATTTGTGTCCTATCTATGAGCCAGTTGTCAATCCAGCAGGTGACATAGGGGTTTATTCCCAGTTTATTTAGCTTTTCTACTATGCCTGAGTGGGGAATGTGTCAAAAGCATCAGCCGCGTCAAGGTATGTGGTGTCTACCCTTTTGCTTTCATCCATTGCTTTGGTAACCTTTTCAAAAAAATCCACCAGGTTGAGTAAGCATGACCTGCCCTTGACGAATCCAAACTGAGATGGGTCTAGTGTTTGGAGGTTCCTTATGTCCTGAATGAAAAAATCCACAGGACAGAGTAAGCATGACCTGCCCTTGATGAATACAAAACTGAGATGGGTCCAGTGTTTGGAGGTTCCCTATGTCCTGAGTGATTAATTCCATGATAAGTCTTTCCATGGCTTTGCATATCAGGCTGGTTAGACTTATTAGTCTGTAATTGCTTGGATCTGTTTAATGTCCTCCCTTATACAGGGGAATGACTGTAGCTGTTCTCCATTTACTTGGTACAAAACCTGTATGGAGGTTGAGATTGAACAGTGTTGTTAGGGGTGTAGCTAAATCATGCTTCATACTATTTAAAACACATCCAGGGCTATTGTCAGGACCCAGTGATGCAGTATTTTCATCTTTTGATAGCACTTTTTGGGACTTGGTCTTATGTGATAGGTGGAGGTGAGCCAGTTTCAGGTATAACTTGAGGGGTAGATGGAAGGAAGAGAGAGGTAAATTTAGAGCTAAATTCATCAGCCAGTAGGTTCACTATTTCTTCAGCCTCAGTGCAAGTAACATCATTCACAATCAGCTCAGCGTATTGCTGCATTCTGCATTTAAGATCACAAACATAACTAAAAATATCTTATTTTGACGTGACTATTACTAAGGATTGGAGAAAGAAGTGTCTAGTATCTAACTTCTTCTTCTTCTTCTTCTTTCAGCTTTTAGGTTAGGAGTCCCCACAGCAGATCACCTGTCCGCTCATGATTGGCAGTGGAGTTTTATGGTGTCGAGTTGCCAGCCCAGCGCCCAACCTTCCACAGAAGGCACACATAAGCACACACTCACACCTAGGGCCAATTCAGAGTGTCCAATCCACCTACAGCATGTCTTTGGGATGTGGGAGGAAACCGGAGCACCCGGAGGAAACCCACGTGACCACAGGGAGGACATGCAGACTCTGCCCAGAAGGCACCCCAGCCGAAGATTGAACCGGAGAATGTCTTGCTGTGAGGTGGCAATGCTAACTGCTGCACCACCGTGGCCGCCCAAGTGTCTAGTATCTAACATTTTTCGGAAAAGTACCATTTCTAATAGCTATTTGCATTTTGAAAGCCATCATCCTCATTGTCAGAAAAAAATCAGTGGTAAAAGGCCAACTGGTTACACTTGCCAGAATGATTTCTGAGGATGAGGTTTTTGAGGATGAATGTCGGATTCTTTTGGAAATGTTTACTAAGTGGGGGTATCCCATGGTATTTTTAAAACCTACATTTGATGAAGTGGCAAGTAAGAGGAAAAGTGGATTTTATCTCTCTTTGTTATATCGTAATAATAGGGGAGTTCAAGATAGTGTCACTGGGAACTTGGGTGTGGGCTCTGATGCTACCACAAGTGAAATTCAGGTGCGTGATGGAAAGAAGTACAACAGGTCCTTTATTTGTACCTGTTCTTTGGATAGTCATGAAATTGTACAAACAGTGAGAAATAATTGGCTACTGATATCTGCGAACCCCCAGTTGTGTAGATTATTAGGTGATAAACCAATTGCGGTTTATAGGAAGGACCTTTGTTTCAAACAGTTATTGGAGAGAATACATAGTAGGGATTTCATCTGGCACCCGAGGTATGTCCAAG
>NC_056748.1:1055822585-1055885232 GCF_019279795.1 Protopterus annectens
TTGGTATGTGTATTTATATGTGATTTTCCGAAGGTACTTTACATTTGAGTGCTGTAGCTGGAACGGGCTGGTTGTATGGGAATTATTGAAGGATTGTTAAAGGTGCTTTTCTTTTTGGATGTGTCCTTGGAAGGTGGTGTTCATTTTGGAGAAGTTATTGAAGGATTTGGGGATCGTTAAAGGTGCTTTTCATCTTGGATGTATCGTTGGATGGTGGTGTTCGTTTTGGAGCTATCAAAGGACTTTGGAAACTATCACTGGAACTTCGTTTATTTGGAAAAGACTTTTGGATCTATCATTGGGGCAATCAATGGTGTTTTTGGACTTTAGAAGCTATCGGAACTTCATTGGGTTGAAAAGGACTTTTGGATCTATCATTTGGACAACTGATGGTGTTTTTTAATTTGGAGTTATCATTGGAAATTTGGTTGGTTGGAAAGGACTTTTGGAGCTATCGTTGGAACAATCGAAGGAGCTTTTGGTTTGTTGGATGTGGAGATTTATTTTTCAGCTGTACTTTTGTTTGGTCAACGGAAGAAAGTCGTAAGGATTATTCGATTCTTGGATTACTTAAATGCTTTCATTAAAAAAAGAAGAAAATGGAGACAAGGTAAGTGATTGAGGAAAAGTATTTAATGGTGAAACTGTATTCATTGAACGGTACATATGCAATGTAATATAGGTAAATTCAGAGTACTGCTTTGCTTCTTCATTGAATGTATTTTCGAATGTCATTAATTTTCACAGCTGTCAGGGCTCTACTGTTTAATACTGTTACTTGTGGATTCTTCAGTTGCTGTTATATTGGTTGTCAGTGTAGATAGACAGTTCTGAAGATGTGGATGGTTCACTGGGTGTTATTCTGTTTTTTACTGTTGAAGGCTTAGAAGTAGTTGGTTGGTTAATTGCTGTGGTAGTTGTTGGTATTGATTTTTTGTTTTTTGTGGAGGAAAGTTGTTAGTGATGGCTTTTAATAGTTCTTCAAAGCAGTCTTTTGAATTTGATAGTTGTGTTTCGCGCCACATATTTTCAACAAGATAGGAATGTAGATAGTGATGTGCAGTTCCTCGTTGTTTCTTGTTTATCCACTTTACTGAGCCCTACATTCTTTCTATATGTTGTGTATGCACTCCAGTGTCCGGGTCAGCAAAATTGTAGCTCTGATTAACTTTGTCATGGCTAGCCAGCTTCTTGTAGTTGTTTTGTTTGGTATGCTATCCAGGAGTCTGAGTATATAATGCTTCCTTCTTTGATTTATTTTTGTATTTGGTCAAACAATGTAGAGGCACTTCTGTCAGGCAGTTTTACTACAAGCGTTTCTTTCATTTCACTACAGATCCCTCTGAAAATCCACTGTTGAGGTAGGATGCGACCGCTGTTATTTTTCCGCATAATTCCATACTGTTGAAATAACTGAATTGCCTCCTTATCTGCCTTAGGTAAATCCCACAGTTGCATTTTTAACAAAACTATGACTACAGCAATCTCCTTAGACAGTTAATAACTATATGCCTTTTCAATAATCTGTTGACTAGAGCTTTGACAACTTTCGTATAGCACGAGAACTGGAACTCATACGGGTTAATGGCGATAAAAAGGACATGCTATTTTAAAATGTTATTTTTTTATGTGTTTTCAGCTTTAAATATTACTAAACATTTAAAATATTATGGAAAAAACATTATTCAGTATTAATATCCTTAATTTCGTGTTTTTAAGGAAAACACAAGCGAATACTGTTACAGTGAAAATCTGGTTGCGATAATGCGCAAGTACCAAATTCTCTACCCTAATTTGCCATTTTATTCTTTCATTATACTCTTTGACATTCTTATTTCCAATTACACTCCTTCTTTTCCATGTACTCCTTGCCATTCAAAATTATTTATATTTCTCCTACATCATCTTTCCCACTATATTTTCATCTTTTTTTGCCAAGACACAAAGTAACCAATATAAATTAACTGAAGCTAAGGGATTCCTTCAACCTACTTATCCATCTTTTTTACAATACAACACCCCTCTTTTAATGGGATTCAACCAGAATCACAAATGATCCCCAAAACATTCGCCAGTAATTCTTGGAAATGTGTACACTGCTCCTTTGTCTGCCAATTTCCCCAACAAATCAAAGACACTTTTTTTTTTTTTTTTTTTTTTTTTGCAAATGCCATTTGGAATGCTCCCAACATAATTGTTACTCTCCTTTTCCTACTAATACTTCCTTCAGTTGTCCTTCTACTACTTTTGACTGACTAAACACAATCCTCATTACAGTTATCTAATGCTGAGAAATATAGTTCCCCAGTTCTTACAGCATCTCCAAATGTTTTACTTTTATATTTGTTCAACACTAATCCTACTATACTTAACTCTTTCTTAACCATAGAAATCCTATATCACTACTCAACTATATAAATCCTATAACACTACTCAGCTATAGAAATCCTGTACCACTACTCAACTACAGAAATCCTATACTGCTACTCAACTATATACATCCTGTACTGTTACTCAAATTTATAAATCCTATACCACTACTCAACAATAGAAATCCTGTACCGCTACTGAACTATATAAATCCTATACCACTACTCAAATATATAAATCCTATACTGCTTCTCAACTATATACATCCTATACCACTACTCAACTATATACATCCTATGCTGTTACTCAGCTTTATAAATCCTATACCACTACTCAACTATAGAAATCCTATACCACTTTTCAACTATATAAATCCTATACTACCACTCAATTATAAAAATCCTGTACTGCTACTCAACTATATAAATCCTATACTTCTAGTCAACTATAGAAATACTGTACCACTACTCAGCTATATAAATCCTATATCACTACTCAATTATAGAAATCCTATACCACTAATCAGCTATAGAAATTCTATCCTGCTACACAACTACATAAATCCCATACCGCTACTCAGCTATATAAATCCTATACCACTACTCAACTATAGAAATCCTGTACTAATTCTCAGCTATATAAATACTGTACTTCTACTCAACTTTATAAATCCTATACCACTACTCAATTATAGAAATCCTATACCATTACTCAACTATAGAAATCATATACTTTTAGTCAACTATAGAAATCCTATACCACTACGCAACTTTATAAATCCTATACCACTATTCAGTTATAGAAATCCTATACCACTACTCAACTATATAAATCCTACATCACTACTCAACTATACAAATCCTATACTACTAAACTATAGAAATCCTATATCACAACTCAGCTATATGAATCCTATACTGCTACTCAACTGTATAAATCCCATATCACCACTCAATTATAGAAATCTTATACTGCTAGTCAACTGTAGAACTCCTACACTGCTACTCAACAATATAATCTTATACCACTAACAGCAAAACAACCAGAAAATCAGCTACCAAACTCAAAAATTGTCGTAGAATATGTTTAATATCAAAAGTAGGTTAAAAACATCCACAGTTTAGTGCTTTAATCTGTAATACTAAGACATCATCAGAACTATGAATGTACTGCTTGTGGAAGCCATTTTAAAATTTAAGAGCAGAAGACACACCTCCCATGTAAACCAATCATAACATCTTGTAGCTGAAATCAGTATAAATCCAAAAAAATAAAGGAACAACACTAACAATAAGTCAAAACTTTTAAAGCCTGACCCAAAACACATAAATAAATAACTAAACAAAAAATGTTTGATAAAACACAAAATCATATTCTGTTGGCTATTCTTTTTAGTTCACTGCTGATAGAAATACTGTCATTTAAACCGGGAAAGTTGGTCGCATCCAATTTAGGCTGCCATGACATTTCCAGGGAAGCAGTTTGTTCTGCCAGTCCCCTACATAAAACTCCCCACTAGTACATCTGCAGGGTTAGGCCCTCAGTCGAGTGTCCAAGCCAAGTCCTCCAGCACCCTCTGTGTTAAACCAGTGCTTTATCCCCTGCCTCAAGTAGCTGACACACACACACTCTTTGAGATTTAATTTTCACACATACACACACCTGTGAAAGGCTGACACAGATTACCCACTCTACCAACTTTGCCCAGACTGTAAGGCAGATTCACTGCCACCAGTCAGCTACTATAATGATTTTAAAAGGGCACCCAATAATACTGAGTAGAGTTAATATTAATACAAATGGTAATGTTGACCAAACAGCAAGGTTTTCAGGAATGGCCTGAGCTATCACCAAGTAAATATATGCAAATACTCTCAAAGCTTAAATATTCTTTAAAAAGGACCAGCCACAATGAAAAGTTTAAATATATTTAATAATTAATAAAAGAATCAGTAAATAATAAATATCTATTTACAGTAAACACCAGAGTTTCAGTCACACAGAATATTAAAAATAACATCAATGGAAAGTTTCACACACTTATAGAAAATCAGTATTTAGCTAGTCTCACTGTCTATTCCTGATAAATCTAAAAGAATTACTGTTCCCGTTCCCTAGTTACTTACTACCGAAAAGCAATATGATGTGAGTGAGTGAGTGAGTGGTCCTTGTTGTCAGATCCAAGGCAGAATGATCCTTGTTGTCAGATCCAAGGCAGAATGCAGAATGCTGAGAGCAAACTCCTACCAATATCTAAATATTATTTTAGCTTACAGAATGACATCAGACACATCTGGTCATCTGACTCTGTTTCCCATGCTATCACCAACACCAGATACTGACAGGATTTTAGCACCTATGTGTTACCAAACACAAGGTCCCCTGGAAGTCATAAAACCATAAAACCATTCTAGTCTTCCTACAGGAGATACATCCTATTCTCTAGCATAGACACTGCATCTCTGGCTCCATTCAAAACTGTGGGATAACATCTTTATGGCTTAACCCATAAAGTAATTTAATTTCAGATATATTTTAAAGTTTGCTGCAGCTGGATTGTGATTAACCTCTGCTCTGCCAGTATCCTCTGTTGAAACATATACATTTAATTCAGTTGCAATAATGCATGCACAATTCTTTTCTTTCCAGTAGGGCACACTGTTGATACATTTTAATGCAAGCAACTTTACAAATACATTTTTAAACACAACCATCTGTAGAAATCAGTTTGGTACACAAATGACATATAATTCTTTACAAAATTCTAGCTAGCTGTGATGGCATATGTTACAAATCCACTGCCCTATTTCTCCTGGCATGGCTGTCAGTACCTGCTATTGTCGCAAGTCAAATTAAGATCAATGAAAGAAATAGATGACAGACAGTCAGTAAGACCCAAAATGGTAGAGGTCTAATAAAACAAATGAACACAGTAATCCAGACTATTAACAAAAATGTATGTGACATAACAGAAGTATATAGGATATATCACTGTGCAGCTAAATTAATAACAGATAAAGTTTTACCACAAAAATACAGGGCAATAAGGGAAAGAAAGGGAAGAAATAAAATTCCTTCATGAAAATATCAAATAGAGAAAACTATAAAGAATTAAGTCAAGGAAGTGTCACTGTTAGAAGAGAATAGAAGAGGGAACAGATCAACAAAAATACTTAGAAAGACAAACTTGACAAAAGCAATGGGCAGTATTAGAACGGAACAGGATTTGTTGTACACTACTACAAATAATAAACTAAAGATATCAGCACAGGCAGAAAAACTTAGAGGATGCATTTCATTGATAACTCAAAAATGTTTTATGGAGAATAGGGAAACAAAGCAAAATGAATAGAAATACCACCAATAAAGAACAAATAGACATATTTTGGAGAAATATCTATGAAGATCCCATAACTTCTTCTTTTTCTTTCAGCTGTTCCCATTAGGGTTCGCTACAGAAGATTATCTCTTCCATTTCTTCCTGTCCTCAGCATCTTGCTCTGTCACACCAACCACCTTCATGTCCTCTCTCACCACATTCATAAAACTTATCTTAGGCCTTCCTCTTTTCCTTTTATCTGGCAGCTTCATCCTTCACATCTTTTTCCCAATATACCCAGCATCCCTCCTCAGCACATGTCCAAACCAACACAATCTCTCCTCTCTGGCATTGTCTCCAAACCATCCAACCTGGGCTGACCCTCTAATATACTTATTCCTAATCCTGTCTACCCACTTCATACCCAGTGTAAATCTTAACATCTTTAACTCTGCCACATCCAGCTCTGACTTCTGCCTTTTTGTCAGGGCCACTGTCTCCAACCCATATAACATTGCTGGTCTAACTACCCTCTTGTAGATCTTCCCTTTCACTCTTACTGGTACTCCTCTGTCACAAATCACTCTTGACACTCTTCTCCACCCACTCCACCCTGCCTGTACTCTCTTCTTCACCTCTCTTCCACATGCGCCATTACTCTGAACTGTTGATCCCAAATATTTAAACTCTTCCACCTTCGCCAACTCTACTCCCTGCATCCTCACATTCCTCTATCCTCCCTCTCATTCACACACATATATTATGTTTTAGTCCTGCTGACCTTCATTCCTCTCCTCTCTAGAGCATATCTCCACCTCTCCAGGGTCTCCTCAACCTGTTCCCTACACTCACTACATATCACAATGTCATCTGCAAACATCATAGTCCAAGGGGACTCATGTCTGATCTCATCTGTCAACCTGTCCATCACAACAGCAAATAAGAAAGGACTCAGAGCTGATCCTTGATGTAATCCCACCTCCACCTTAAATGCATCTGTCACGCCCACTGCAGATCTCACCGCTGTCACACTACACTTGTACATATCTTGTACCACTCTTACATACTTCTCTGACACTCCAGACTTCCTCATACAATACCACAACTACTCTCTAGGCACCATGTCATACGCTTTCTCTAAGTCCACAAAGACACAATGCAACTCCTTCTGACCTTCTCTGTACATCTCCATCAAAACCCTCAGAGCAAACATTGCATCTGTAGTGCTCTTTCCTGGCATGAAACCATACTGCTGAGCACTAATTATCACCTACCTTCTTAACCTAGCTTCTAGTACTCTTTCCCATAATTTCATGCTGTGACTGATCAAATGTATCCCCCTGTAGTTACTACAGCTCTGCACATCACCTTTATTCTTAAAAATCAGTACCAAAACACTTTTTCTCCACTCCTCAGGCACCCTCTCAATTTCTAAAATCTCATTAAACAATCTGGTTAAAAATTCCACTGCCATTTCTCATAAAAACCTCCAAGCTTCCACAGGTATGTCATCTGGACCAACAGCATTCTTCATCCTCTTCATTGCCATCCTTAGTTCCTCCTTGCTAATCCGTTGCACTTCCTGATTCACTATCTCCCACATCAGCCAACCTTCTCTCTCTCTCTCTCTCTCTGTCTCATTCTCTTCATTCATCAGCCCTTCAAAGTACTCTTTACATCTCCTCAACACACTGTCCTCGCTTGTGAGTACATTTCCGTCATTATCCTTTATCACCCTTACCTGCTGCACATCTTTCCTAACTTGGTCCCTCTGTCTAGCCAATCAGTACAGGTCCTTTTCTCCCTCCTTAGTGTCCATTCTTTCATACAACTCTCCATATGCCTAATCCTTAACCTTTGCCACCTCTCTCTTTGCCATGCACCTCAGCTCATTATTCTCCTGTCTACTTTCTTCATCTCTCTGACAATCCCACTTCTTCTTCTTCTCCAACCTTTCTCTGTATACTCTCCTGTACTTCCTCAGTCCACCACCAGGTCTCCTTGTCCTCCTTCCTCTGTCCAGATGTCACACCAAGCACCTTTCTAGCAGTCTCCCTTAGTACCTCTGCTGTAGTTACCCAGCTGTTCGGTAACTCTTCACTGCCACCCAGTGCCCATCTTAACTCTTCTCTGAACTCCACCTCACAATCACCCTTTTTCATTTTCCACCATTTGATCCTTGGTGCTGCCCTCACACTCCTCCTCCTCTTCTTGATCACCAACATAATTCTACAGACCACCATTCTATGCTGCTTAACTACACTTTCCCCTGTCACCACTTTACAGTCTCCAATCTCCTTCAAACTGGCCCTCCTGCATAGGATATAATCCACCTGTGTGCATCTCCTTCCACTCTTGTATGTTACCCTATGCTCCTCCCTCTTGTTAAAATACATATTCACCACAGCCATGTCCATCCTTTTTGCAAAATCCACTACCATCTGACCTTCTGCATTCCTTTCCTTAACATCATACCTATCCATCACTTCCTCATCCCCTCTGTTCCTTTCACCAACATGCCCATTGAAATCTGTTCCAATCACCAGTCTCTCAGCATTGAGTACAGTCATCACCACTTCATCCAACTCACTCCAAAATCTTTCTTTCTCATCCATCACACACCCAACTTGCAGAGCATATGCACTAACAACATTCATCATTACACCATCAAATAAAGAAGCTAAATGCATAGAAGAAGTGAAAGAAACAATAAGAAGTTCAAATGTACAGGATATGAAATGGAATGAAGTAACGGCCAGAGAAACTGAAACACAATTAAGAAAAGCTCCTAATTGGAAAACCCCACACCCAGATGCAGTACCTAACTTCTGGCTCAAAGTATTAACATCTTTAAATGAATATTTAGCCATGACATAAGATGTACAACACAGTTACTGGATATTGTAGGCAATTGTTAATCCATGAGCGTTTCTATTTTAAAGAGTTTTGTCATTGGCTAAGGTTACTGCTTCTTCTTTCATATATGCTACACACTCTAGCTAGCTGCCTTTTTCTAAGTGCTTAACTAGCAGATTTACTGACTGTATATTATATAGCAAAGAGTGGGATCTAACAGATAGGTACTACCTGTCTCTCTAACATCTGTAAACCTACATTTCAGTAACCCTATATTTGCATGCACATACATATCTATTGTTAGCTTAGTTTTCTTTCTCTCCTTCTATACTATAGAAGCCGCCATTTTTGTTCTTAGTAATCACAAACTTGCATACCTACAAATATCTCTAGTAAGCTTTCTTATTGCCCAGTTTAAAGGCTAGAAAGGTGAAATGCACAACTGTGAAATATAGTGCACTACTCTTGTTTGCCAAACGTTACTTAATGTGGATGAGTATAGACAAATAGTACTGTACCTATCTAGTTCAACCATCAAGATATCCTTAACTGTCACTCTCTCTCTCTCTCTCTCTCTCTCTCTCCCCCCCCCAGTAAAACAACCCACTATCTAAAGAACTTGCACAGCTGAAGTTCACTTGCAGTTGCAAAATTTCACAAGGAAAAAATACACTGAGTTAAATGTATGTAAGACAAATTCATAGACTCAGATAAGTTATGTACTAGTTATGTGTGTTATGTTTGTAGTTTTGAATATGCTGATAGGATATTCCCACCCCCACCCCCACTTACTCATAGGCATTTTACTACTCAAGGTGAAGCTATATTAACACTTCAGCATATTTTACTCTTATCAGTGTAATAGATCCCTGGAAAAGACATTAAAAAGCCCATAACTATAAAATTAGATGCTGTGGCGCAGGTCAAGTTTCTACAGTTCACTTTGTCTTTGTATTCAGGAGCATTCTACCTCACTGAGGTGGTAAACCATCTGCAGGTTTCTTCTCTCTCTGTTCGCTCCACTCACTGTCCTTCCCCCATATCCTACTCTCCCTCAGCACCTCTACAAATATCCCAAGCAAACCACTCCCCCTCATTCCTCTGATCCAATTATATACAACTCTACCTTGTCCACACCCGCATTTCATTCACACCTTACCTACTTTTATTTAACCAAACTTATCTGCTTCCCCTTATATCCATCAGCTTGAATTCTCATCCCCCTACTAAAATTCTTTGCATCTTAAATTTATTTTACCATCACAGTACTATCACCACCTCAAACTGTCTCACATTAACTCCAGGCTTACATCTTCTCTTCTATTATACAAATAAATTAACATTGCACCATAATTGTACTACTGACCAGTCACATCTCCCCCACCCCTCCTTATCACAAACCACAGGTCAAAATACCTAACCACATTGTCAAAGCCCACCCTGAAGTCAAAATAGTTCCAACCTTACCTTCAGCTGCACACATATCACTTGATAACAAAATCTTGGTTTATACCTGATATTACATTCTAACACATAAATACCAAGTTTACTATTGTTAAACCCACTATCACAGTTGACACGCTCCTCCTAACCTGTCTAGCTTCTTTGCTCTTAATTCTCAACCTCATTACAGCTGTATCCTTGCTTACCCCCACACATCAATACACATCAACAACCTCCTCCAACCATCACCCCAATAAACAACACAGCTTCTCACATATCTCCTCTCAGCTTTTCCCCTATACCCTCCCATATTATTCAAGCCACAAATTGGCCTCCTCACCTCCTACAAAACAACATTTGACACCAGTATCATCACCTAGGGATAAAAAACACTTCCCATGGTACTCCTTCTTCGTTACCTACTCAAATGTGGAGACATACATCCTAACCCTGGCCCACCTTCTAATCCTAACCAAAAGAGTAACCCCAAAAATGTAAACATAATTACGCTGAACCTTAGAAGTATATGTAATAAAATAGTCCCATTGCATGCCTGGATTGATCAAAATAAACCTGACATACTAGCCCTTACAGAAACATGGCTACACCCATGTGTAAAAGACACAGAAATAATACCTACAAATTTTGCAATAACCAGAAGAGATAGATGTAAAAAAAGGGGAGAGGAATAGCACTTCTATATCCCTCTACACTCAACATCACATCCTACACCAGTAATATACCCATCTTTTCCAGTGCTGAGGTACTAATCTCCTTTTTGAACTTCAATATATCAAAAAGAATTTGCATAATGGTAATATATATCCCACCAGGTAACAATATACCAGTGTTGGAAAATATTTTATCATGGACATCCCAAACAATAAACCTTGAAACAATAATCTTAGGAGACATAAATATAGATCAGCAAACCATAGTTTCTGACTCCCCCACAAATAATATAAATCTGTGTGTTTTTTCTCAACTTATCAATGGTCCAACAAGATACAAAAAATATCTTACTTGCCAATCCACCCTAGACTGAATTCTAGTATCCCACCCTGCCAATTGCCTCTCTTCTGGTACACTGTCTAACTCCCTGAGCAATCATCTATCAGTGTATTCCCTTAGAACAAATTCCCAACTACTAACAGTACATACTATAAAATCGGTTAGGAACTCAGCTAATTTTTGTCAGCATAAATTCAACAATCTCCTGCTTACTACTAATTCCTATTAGACTGGACACCTCGTAAACAAACCCTAGCTCCCATTCGTATGAAAAGAATCAAAAAGCTGGGAAATGCCACCAAAAATCTATACTTCTAGATAAAAGAAACTTCTACCACAACAACCAGCAAACCCACCAATACAAACCTCAAAAGTTCTGGGCAGGCATAAACAGACTCCTCCACCCAGGTCAGTCCAAAACTCTCACCCCAACAGTATCCACCTATGAAACTCCTAAGCATTTGCAAATGCCTTTAATACCTTCTTTACTGATGCAGTCCAAACTCTTGCCAATTCACTACCTCCTGTTAGTACAAGTTTGTCATCCTCCTTGACTACTTTAACCCCCTCATTTCATTTACAACCAGTCCCTACACCTCTCATCTGCACTCTTCTTCATAAACCTTGCACCCCCTCAGCTGACCTTCTACAAGCAGAATATCTACAGAAAGCTGCAGCAGTAGTAGCCTTTCCTATTTCCATCCTTATAAATAGAAGCATTACTGAAGGAATGATCCCATCTATCTGGAAAGTCTCCCACATTATCCCACTGCACAAAGGGGACAACTCAACTGAACTCTAACTACCGCCCAATAGCTCTACTCTCTCCTTTAGCCAAAATTATGGAAACACGTATCCACCACCAACTACTAGACCACCTACTGCTAAATAACTTACTAGCTAACTGTCATCACGGCTTTAGGCCTCACCATAGTACTACCACAGCCCTCTTATCCTTTTCCGACTGTATTAACAATAACTGAAACAACAATACTCTATCCTCAGCACTCTTTATTGACCTATCAAAAGTCTTTGATATGGTCAACCACCAACTTCTTTCGAATATACTTGTCTCTCTCACTAGATACACAGGCTTTACAATGGTTTAAATCCTACCTAGAAAATAGGCAACAGGCTGTGCTTTGGGAAAATAATCTATCCTCTCACCTTCCTATTACCCTGGGAGTCCCTCAAGGTTCTATCCTGGGCCCTCTTCTTTTCTCAAGTTTCATCAATGATCTTAATCTAATCATTCCTCAGGCTACATGTATCCAATATGCTGATGACCCCACACTAATATGCTCGGCTACCTCTGCAGGTCAACTTCAGGCCATTACCCAAACAGTGCTTAACACAAAAGAAAACTGGTTCTTACAGCATAGCCTCCTCCTGAATCCTAAAAAGACAAAACTACTAATCTTCACTCCTACACAAAGGTCCCCCCAATTGACTTCACAGTTATATCCAATTATGGCATCATTATATCTCCCGACCCAACTGCCAAGCTCTTAGGGGTAACAATAGACCATAATCTTAGCTTTGACACACATATTAACACAACAATAAAAACAGTAAACAGAAAATTAGGGTCCCTCTATAGGATTAAACCCTTCCTTACTCCAACAGCTAAAACAACTATTGCCCACACCCATCTAATTTCCACTCTCCTCTACGCCACTCCCATCTATATCAACCTATCAAAAACAACCTTAACAAACTAGCTACCTCCTAGAATAATATTGCCAGATTTGCTACTGGTTCCTCATTTAGAACTCACCACTGTCAAAACCTTAAGCAACTAGGATGGCTAGAACTTCATAATCAACTTCAGATTCAACAACTTATTATTGCCAATAAGATCCTCTATCTTCCTAAAAATACTCCTATACTTACTAGCCTTCTAATTACAGTAATTTGACAACCCTTCGCTCAGCCAATAAAGTACTAGTATCTACAGTCAAATCCAAAAATAAGGCTGGGGATTCTCTGTTCTCCAACACTGTTGGCAAATCCTGGAACCTGCTTCCCAAGGAACTCTCATCTCTCTCCTCAGTGAAACTGTTCAAAATACAACTCAGAGAATACCTTAGTAACCACTGGTTATGCCCATGTAGTAACCCAGACTAATCTTTCCACCACTTTCTCTGAACCCTACCTACATAACCATTTGCAATTTAATTCCAACTCTTTCTATGCCTTAGAGAGTAGACCTACCTATACTAATTTTAGTCTTTACAACTTTCTCTTACATATGATCACCTTCTAATTATGTACTTGCATAGTTTGCAGCATGCAGCATTAACTTGCAATCACTTATAAATATCTATATAGACATTCTTTATATTTCTTATTGCATACTACCTTAAAGTCGCTATGCTACTATAGGATAAATGGAATGACTCACTGCTAAATACTGTACCTGGAGCTGCTATATTTGTTAGTGTGCTTTTCATTTCTCTTTCTTATGGTGTGCCACTTTAAATTTGTTTGTTCAATCTCTTTCTTATTATCTGCTATTTTAATAGTAATATTTGTCTATAAACCATTTGTATTCTTCACCTTAAAATAGTACTGTACCTAAATGTGTTACATTTTTACTTATCTGTACCTGTAGTTGCTAACATTTTGCTTATGTGGAGCTTTTCTCCCCGGGCCTCTACTGAAAATGGACATATATCCAGTTAGACTAGCCCGGTCAACAAATGTAAAATAAATAAATAAATCTCCCCACATCCGTTTATGTCACTTTAAACAAATCTAGTCACTTTCATTCAACAGTTATAAATGTCAGGTGCTGATCCTGTTAAGTTTCCTGAATGTTATTTCCAGGATTCACTATGACTGCTTAAGGATACATGCCTTGAACCATAAGCCCCTGCAAAAAGTGCACAAACCAGAAATCCAACTATACAAATGTTTAGGACACGTGTACTCATGGCTGTACTGGTTTCTAGCAAATTAAAAAAAATTGTAAGTGGACAAGTCACTCTGCATCTTTAATGTGAACACTTTGTCCCCCACCTAATTTTATTGTTCTCACTTCAAGGTCATTACACCTTAGGAAAAAAAGCCCTCAGTAAAATAGTCTGTCTCACTGTTTCTCCATGAGGCTGCAAGCTTTGAGACAGTACAAAAACACCAAACACTTTGATATATAAGAAATCACTTGTCTAGGAAGCTAATAACTGCACATGTATAACAGCCTCCTAAAGCAGCTATGCTCGAGTAAATGTGATACGAGCATCTCAAAATGTGCATCTGAGTGTACGTCATAATTTCCTTCCTTAGTAAACATGTTCTGTAGCTTTGTGGTGTAAAGGGTACATGGTAAAGCCAAAAATGCCATTCAAACTGATTAGATTAATCATTTGCTCTGCAAGTTACTGAACTTTAAAGGTACAGAAGCGATGTTATCTGTAGTATGACAAAACAGTGGCCAAGTGAAACTGCAACAGCAGGACAAAATGGTGGTCAAGTGAAACCACAGCAGCAGGACAAAATGGTGGCCAAGTTCAACTGGAGGAGTAGGACAAAATGGTGGCTAGGAGAAACCACAGCGGCAGTGGACAAATGGTGGCTAGATGAAACCACAGCAGCAAGACAAAATGGTCACTAGGTGAAATCACAGCAGCAGGACAAAATGGTGGCCAGATGAAACCACAGAAGGACAAAATGGTGACCAAGTGAAACCACAGCAGCAGGACAAAATAGTTGCCAGGTGAAATTACAACAGCACATGGTTTGCATTTTGTAAGATTAATCAGTTTATGTTTTCAACAGATATAAAGACTTTCTACTTACTATAAGAAAATTTAAAAATGTGGGTACTTACACATAACTAAAACTTCCAGTAACTTCATGGATAGTAAAAGACAGCATATTTTACTCTCTGCTTGAGAACTCTTAATTATAAGAAAGGTTTGTATAGAAGAACTTCAATAAAAGACAAACTGCTCCAGACCCATGAAAAAAATAAATAAAAGTTTTTAGCTTGACAGGTGAGGGCAGATTATTCCAGGACTAGGGGATGCATTGGGTTAGTAATCTATCCTGGCTATAGGGTAGTATAGGTTTAGATCTCTTGAGTGGCTGCTTGCTTTATCACTGGTTATATTATACTATATTTACATGGATACCCTCTTATAGATTGAACACCGTAATCATTTGGTATGAGAGTAAACAGTGATTAAATGTCCATAGTAGCTAAAATTAGATCATTTTTCATATTCCCATTAACACACTTAGGAAATCATTTGTATCCTTAATGTAACTTTTACTGTAACATAATAGGTCACATAATTGTGTCTCTAGATAGTCTGAGATGGCTGTCATTACCCATTGACCTCCAGAGACTATAGGTCTCATAGGATGTTTGGACGCATTCTTATGAATTTTGGCAGACCATAAATAACCAGAATTACCGCATTGTGCATATGCATGTAGTTATATAATTCTGTAGTAATTACATTTTCCATCATCAGATAATATAAATAAGATTTAACTCTATGTATAATGTTATTAACATAAAATCTATCTACTTTCTTAAAAGTATTGTCATCTAGTAAAATTTCATATATCCAACTAATATAATCTTCACGATTCATAATAACAGTTCTACCACCTTTATCAGCTTGTTTATTATTTCATTCATGCCACATGGTTTATATAAAGCTTGTCTTTCACCATAACTCAGGTTAAAAAAACTCGTTTACACTTTGTTTAAAATATAAATTATAGATCTCATGTTCACACATAGTATAAAAAGCCTTTACAATAGGTATTTTAATGGATATAAATGTATTAACTCTTTTTAAATGCTGAGCTGATTAGTATTTTGAATATCATTATTAAATAATTTTAAATCTAAATGTCTAATGAACAATCTTAATTCTGTTAAGGAATCATTTAAATTACCTTCAGTAGATGGAATAAGCATTAGTCCTTTATCAAGGAAAAATTATTTTACATTACTAATTAGCTGTGGTGGTACAGCGGTAGCATTGTTGCCTCACAGCAAGAGGTTCTCCTGTTCGATTCTCGGATGGAGTGCCTTTTGTGTGGAGTCTGCATGTCCTCCCCGTGGTTGAGTGGCCTCCGAAAGGCATGCATGAATGGGCATGCCTTCACTGAAGGTTGGGCATCGGGCTGGCAACTCAGCACCATAAAAAAAAAAATACTGCCAATCATTAGCGGACCGGAGTTCTGCTGTGGCGACCCGTAACCGGGAAAAGCCAAAAAGACAAACAACAACTAAATGAATGTTTAGATAAATTGGCAGCAGTCATACCAGTCTCTATTATTTTTGTCGACTTGCTTTTTGTTGTTGGCCCTACCTGTGTGAAGGTAGTTCTCCCACGACTTCTTCCTCTTACTTGAACAAGTTCACGTGATTGTTCCATTATTTGAATGGGTAACTGACGTTGCAGTCACAGTGATCCTAAAAAACTATTACCCTTCTCAGTTCACTGTTTACTATTCTGCTGTATTTCTTTGTTGACACATACAGCATTATCAGTGTTATCATCCATTGTTTCTGCGGATAAAACAAAGGGTCTTATCACTTTCACTGTAATTAGTAGTAGTAGTAGTTTTATTCTTATTAACTGCAAAATTTGTAAGTTCTAGCATTATCAGGTGTACAGAGAACTGTTCTATCTTCCCTAGTGACTGAATGTGTAGATGTGGCATGTTGTTCATCTCTTGGCCAATAGAAAACATTGTTAGTCTTAAAATCATTAATGTCATGAAATAGTTTTTGCATTTAGTAGCTATTAGTTTGTTTTCAAATAACTTTAGTTTTTCTACCATATTATTAAATTCATCAGACACATCAGAGAAATTGGTAGAAGTGACCATCCATCTTCCAAACATTCAATTTCAGTGGAAAGTTCAGTTTCTAATTTGAAAAGCAAGACATTCATTAATCTCATAGAGTCTCTGCTCAGCTTTAATTCAATTCCTGCCATTAACTTAGCAGTTCAGGATATTTATTTCCATAGGTAGGCATTTTAGTTATTCTCATCCCTCTTGGAACAATACCCAAATCTAGATAGGTTGAAAAGCTTAGCCATTGAGATTGAAGTTGTTTATAATGTTGCACCTTTGACTCCAAAGCATGTATTGTTTTTAACATTTGACTTTTATTATTATTGTTAGTACGTATGTCTGTTCCATACTACCTGGACTATTCCAACAAACTTAACAGAGGATTATCACTTACCATCAGAAATCGATGAAAAACAGTGGAACACCAGGGTTGTGTTCCCATTATCTTGTTCTCTACCCATCTGAAAATTGTGTTTATATAGTGCATTGGTAGAGAACATACTTTTAACTTTAGAGTTATTCAAAAGGTTTTCTTGAATAAACCAAAAAGTGATTTATTAAATATCACAGAACTAGCTAAGTATAAATGGATTAATTATTTTAGAGCTGATTTGCCACTTAAACCAGTTTTAATGTCAAAACAGCATAAAATATATTTTATTTATTTTTTTTTTATATTGTACATAATTTATTTATTTATCCATTATTCAATGACAGAGTTTAAGATAACTCATTATATGATGTGTTTTATAGGTGATGTATTGTGATTGTTTACTCTTTTTTAATAGGCTGGCTGATATAATTTAAATTTGGAACTTAAAGAAAATAATGTATATGGTCTGTTTTAGAAAGCATTGAGAAACACTTTATATAACTTGAAAGCTTTGCTAATGAATTGATATTTCTGTGTTACTAGATCGTTGACATTAGAACTGAAGCAGGAATTCTAATCTAGTGTATCTGTTACACTCCTAATAAGCTGATATGTAACAGGGTTCTTGTTGATTTCTACTACCAAAGAAGTCAAAAGCAGCGAGCTTTCATTGTATTCATTCTTTATCCCTCAGTCAGTGAAGCACTCCAGCACTTAAGTCTCTCAGTTTGTTAGGCTTGGCTCATTTCTAGAAGCTGCTGGAAGGTTATTCCAAGGCCCTTTTTACAATAATTATGCAGAATGTGGGTCTTTTTAAATTCACTGCTATTGTACTGCATATATCAAACTGATGGTGATAAGACACTGTGTAACATTTATTAGCCAGTTAGGGGCAGTGTTTAAGCTACAATAGTTTAAAACCAAGAATATCTTAACAACTTTAGAAATGCAACAATAATTAATATAACTTAAAATCAGTGAACCACCTTTGTTAAAATATCCTAATGATTTGGCAAAAAGCTCTTACTGCGCAACAAAAGAAATACAATTTACAGGACTAATCTTAAACTGCATTTCATTAAGTGCATTGACTTACAATTAATTAAAACTAATTATATGTTGCTTATTAAGTAATGGAGCTAAACTATAATAAGTTTAAAATGTTTATAAAAGTACTAGGTCTGTAGTTGATCCTTTTAAAAGAGGGTTTATCTCGTAACGCAAATTAAACTATGTTAAGAAACAATTTAACTTGATAATTCATGAGCTGTAGGGACGTATGTTCAGCTACTAAAAACATAAACCCTTGAACGACTAAATATCGTATGGAAAACGTCATTAAGGAATATTACTGAACATGAGTAACTGAAAAAAAATTAATTAAATGGCCAACAACCAGGAAGTATGTACGTGAAGGAAACCTTCTAAATTTGCCGTATTCACCACTGTAGTGTGATCTTGGAGTTGGTATATATAGTTGGGGTGTGGGGGGCACAGGCCCCAACCTTGGTTGGTTGCATTCACCATGTTGGACAGCCATTTGCTGAATTTTTTTTTGCAGTTACTCATGTTCAGTAATGTTCCATAATGACATTTTCCATACGATATTTCACCATTCGAGGGTGTATGTTTTCAATAGCCGAACAAAGACCAGAGCTGTAGAGCTGAGAAAAGTGCTGTTTATAAAGAGTCTTAAATTAATATGCAAGATAAAGATCAATAAAGGTCATTGCAAACAGTTGCTGATATAATACAAATAGACTAGGTTTGGTTTGGCTGAATGAAAATAATGCAGCTGATATTAAACTGGAATGTTTAGTTAGAAAAATGCAGATGTTGTTCAGAGGGGCAATATATGTATAATGACAATGAATATTGTTTATAATGAATAATCGGTGGTGTGAATCAGCATAGATTGATGATACCTGAGCTTCCCAATTCTTTATAGTATGTGTCAATTTGCTTGATACTTTATAAAATGATAGAAGACTGCATGAGTCTTATGGTATCAATTAATGTAACTAGCCTTATTATAGTAATCAGTGAGAGTTTCTGCTTACTCAGTAATTAGACTGAATTAATCTAGAAAAAGAAACACCAGAATCACATAGGTGTGTGCGATTACATCATATTTTTTTCTTTAGAAAAGATGGAAATTACTTCATTTATTGATTTAAATGATTGTCTACAGTTGAGTTTTGATGAAGGGGTGCCTGTTGAGTATGCATCTCCACTACTACCAAAAATAATGGAATGGCATTTTATTGTCATGTATGAGAAAAGAAGAAGGCAAGAGGAGACATTTTAAGTAAAATAATCAATAAAGTTTGATAGCAATAGCATTCTACCAAGAAAATATTATAGCAATAACCCACGCCTGAGTGTGGGTAATGCTGGATTTACCCATGGTTGGTGTGGTTTGGTCATGAGGGCGAAGCCCAAGTAGCCAAACAAAGACAACCGTGGGTAAATCCAGCATTACCCACACCCAGAAGTGGGTTATTATATATAATGACATTATTTAAGAAAAAAAATAATTACTTTTCTTAAATAATGGCATTGTATAATGCCTCCTTGCTGTCCTTCTGCAGCTGTCTGGTATTCTGCGGCAATTCTGATGTACTGCACATGCGTATGCCTACACAGTTCATCAGAGCTGTGGGCAAAAGCAACGGAGAAAGCAAGATCTCCATTGATTTTTACAAACTGTTTCACTATGTTAAATGGGTTTAACATAGCGAGACAGCTTTAAAAAAAGCAACGGAGAATCTCCGTTGCTTTTTTTAAAGCTGTCTCGCTATATTAAACCCATTTAACATAGCGAGACAGTTTTGAAAAAAGCAACGGAGAAAGCAAGATCTCCATTGCTTTTTACAAACTGTCTCACTATGTTAAACTCATTTAACATAGCGATACAGCTTTAAAAAAAGCAACGGAGAATCTCTGTTGCTTTTTTAAAGCTGTCTCTCTATGTTAAACTCGTTTAACATAGCGATACAGTGTGAAGCAACGGAAATCTTGCATTCGCCATTGCTGTAAAAAAAGAGTTATAGTAACAGAAAAAGTCCGGGCGACCGGAACTTTTCCCATTACTATAACTCTGATTTACAATGTGCACGCTGACCAATCAGCATGCACGTTTTTGAATATTAAAAGGGGGTCATTGTATAATAGATATTAAGCTTTATGAACATGAAGGGTTAGCAAACATGGTGATGGTAAGCTTGGTGTACAAAGTCTGCACTACTGAGGAGACCAGCTAGTTGGCTTCAGCACACGTTGACAGTAGGAGAAAGGTGAGGCACTAAATTGTTGAATTGTCTGACACCTGACAGAGGGTATGTATGAAAAGAGAAAGGAAGCAGCAGTTAAAGGTCATGTGTTTTATATATATACATCTTTTACTCAACTTCATAGAGACATGGATGTCATTAGACCATGAAGACTATATAAAAGAATAGATTCAATTACTACTTTTACACAAATTAGAAGTAAGTATTTCAAGACTCTATGAAACTCAGTAAAAGATAATGATAAACTATCTATCTACAAATGTATTTCATGGTTTCCAAATGTTTTGGGGTGGGGTTATCTGTACTCCATATTACATAACTCATTCCCAAAATTAAATGCAGACCAAGGCCTTGAGCTGCCCAGGCAGGGTAAGCAAGATATTTTAGAGGCTAGCATGCACAATTTTGGGTAAGAATGTGATGCAGCTTGAGCCCCTGGAGGAAAAGGGGCCTGTGTGTATTAAAAGAAAAGAAACATCCCAACATCAGGATATTAATATCATATTAATCATAATAATCATATTAATTGGGTCAAGGAAAAAAAGATTATTCTCACATTTGCTTACAACATCACGCTTCTTAAGACAGAAGTGGCAAACTTCATGACACCCTTGCAGATGGACAATAGAGGTACGACTGCTGAATCCTACACAAATGCACTTTATAAGCACTTACACGAGTGCATGGATTGTCTATTCCTAACAGAACCAATATGCTATCCTGCAAAAAAAGGAAGCCAATCTGGTGGTCTTCTGTCATAAATAAACTCTACAACAGAAGAAAAAAACTGTTGCAAAAAAGAGTAAAATCCCACGATTGGAGGAACTCCCTGGTCAGCCTCAGTAAGAAGCTGAGATCCCTCATAAAATCCTCCAAAGCTAGTTATGAAAACAAAATTGCCACTGATTCTAAAGACAACCACAAAGCATTCTATAGCTATGTTAAAAATCTCAATGGCAACACTCAGATCTGCTCTGAGTTACAGTACAATGACACTAAATATACAGAACCAACTGATATTGCCAACATCCTGGCAGATAGGTTCAGTGCTAACTTTACCCCCCTCTCACCCCCTAAAGAGCCCATCTTTATACCGGAAGAATGCAAAGTTCCTGTAATCACAGCTGCACAGGTAAAAAATTCACTCTTCAAAGCCAAGAACACAGCATCCATGGGACCTGACAACATCCCAGGCTACCTTCTACATGAACTACAGAATGAACTGGCACCCCACCTAAGTACCATGTTCAATCATAGCCTCACCTCAGGCTTTGTGCCCATTGAATGGTGCACCATGACAGTTATCCTACTCCACAAAGGGGGGACCACAACAGACCCCGGGAACTACCGCCCCATTAGCCTGACGAGCCTCGTCTGCAAGGCAATGGAATGTATCATCATGGAACTCATAAACAAAGACATTGGAGATCTCCAAACCCTGGACCCCACACAGTTTGGGTTTGTAAAAGGTAGATCATGTCTCTTAAACATGATAGACTTCTTTGAAGTAGTCACTAAGGCCATGGATGAGGTTAAGTTGGCTCACACAGCCTATCTAGCCAAGGCATTCGACACCATCCCCCACTCTGGAATTATAGATAAACTCACTAAACTAGGTATAAATCCCTGTGTCACAAGATGGGTTGCCAACTGGCTTACTGAAAGAACCCACACTGTGAAAGTAGCAGACTCCAAATCAGACTTCAAACCAGTGGGTTCAGTCCTCGGTCCTCTCCTGTTTGGTATCTACTTCTCTGAAGTACAGGCTAACACAAAAGGTCTTTGGCTAACTAAATTCGCAGATGACTGCAAACTAGGAGCCATAATTGAAACTCCTAATGATGTGGATATCCTACAAAAGGGCCTCACTGAGACAGATGCCTGGTGTCAAAGACATGGTCTCAAGCTCAATGCCAAAAAGTGCATTGTCATCCCCTTTGGTAAAAATTCTGTACCCATGAACTACCACATAGGCGGCAGTCTACTTAACACCGAAAGTGTGATAAGAGACCTTGGGACACAGGTGGACAGTAGTCTCTCCTTTGATAATCACATCGCCAAAGTGGTCAGGAAATCCTTCTACATGGCACACCTCATCACAAAAGGTTTCTCATCCAGAAAAAAAGAGGTAATTGTTCCCCTCTACTCATCACTCATTAGACCCATTATAGAGTACAATGCCCCTTTTGATATGTACCTCACAAGACATCTACAACAACTGGAAAGGCCGCAAAGATACCTCACAAAGAGGATCACTGGCCTCAAACAGATGCCTTATGCAGACCGTCTCAAAAAACCCCAGCTTTACTCCGTCGCATATCACCTACTCAGAGGTGATCTCTGCCTAACATACAAAGTTATGTCAAACCCAGAGCTGTTGGACATGCTCCACTTAAAGAAATCCCAATCCCTCCGAGCTACACGCTCTAGGGACCTAAACCTTGTCACCATAATAAACAGAACATGCTGGAGGGATAGATTCCTGTCCCAGAGACTTCCCATACTCTGGAACAGACTACCTATCTATGTCAAACAGAGCTCCTCATTAGCACTCTTCAAGAACAATCTTGATGATTGGATGGGTAATAGGAAATTCACCCCGGGGATCACTTCTGTGGTTCTGCTTGACAGGGGCACAGGAAAATAATTTTCTTGGGTGGCGAAAGCCAGGGTACATTTTTGGCTAGGCTTGTATAGGCCCTAGGGCAAATAGCCTAGCACCTACCTATGAACCTATGAACCTATGAACAACGATGTATAAAGCTGACTTTTACATGATAATCTCTTGCTGATGCTTTGGTCAGATATGAAATGTGAGAACAAACTAACAAATGTAGTAGGCTAGGCTCCAACATTGAGCTTTAAGATACTTCATAACAGAAATGATATTTTGTATGAACATTCAGAGGGCAACAACCACTATTAGTGCCTTCTGGGGAATACACTATGAACTGTTTCAGATGTACAAGTTGTGTTTACTGTAAACTAATGTCTACCAAACTGGACACAACACAAGATTACATCCTGACTGTTTACTTGTAATGCAGTTTCTTGTATATGGTATTATATGTAGATATGGGAGTATTTATGAGGGGAAAACATAATACAAATTTAAACTAAAACTTTCAGAAAAATGTACAGCTATCAGACAGGGCAGTTTAAATAAAACTGTAGCATCACAAATTAGAAACTCTAGGGATAGCCATGTATTTAAGTTATTAGGCATAGAATTTGTGCCACCGTCTAGACATGTGAGAGCTAATTAAAAGCAGGCCCCCTCTGAACATGAGCAACACCTAGTACAAGTAACCAACTCAAGTTATTGGCAGTGCTATTTTGATTGTATTAAATGTGTCTGAAAAAATGAAACTGAAATTTTTTGTATTAAACCTTTTTTGGACAAATAGCTCCTCACCTTTACATATGGCACTCACATCACTCTGTGTGTGTGTGTGTGTGTGTGTGTGTGTGTGTGTGTGTGTGTGTGTGTGTGTGTGTGTGTGTGTGTGTGTGTGTGTGTGTGTGTGTGTGTGTGTGTGTGTGTGTGTGTGTGTGAGAGAGACCTTCAAAGACAAGCAAAGTCAAGTTTAATTAGCACTTGGTTTGGAAAGCTCCTGGGAAGACCTGCTTCTAATCTGTGGAAATTTTGTTATTGAATATATTCTTTTATTTGCTCTTTATAGTGTGTGTGAGTGTGTGTGTGTGTGTGTGTGTGTGTGTGTGTGTGTGTGTGTGTGTGTGTGTGTGTGTGTGTGTGTATGTGTGTGTATATATATATATATATATATATATATATATATATATATATATATATATATATATATAAGGTTTAGTATTGACATTTCAAAATGTCGGAGCTCAAATGGCATGGGCACAATGCCAAACCAGACTATACCGAATACACAATTCCAAATGGGCAGTGTAATTCGATAATCTGAGTTTGGTATTGTGAGTGGAGATCGCCATACAGTAGGAAACAGGGAATTAACCCATTTCCTCACTGTAGTGCGATCTTAGAGTTGGTATATATAATGTGCATAATGTGCAGGGGGTGTGGGGAGTGCAGGGGGGGGGCTTGCCCCCCCTGCAAAATAGTAAAATACACACGCCCATTCACTGTACAGTGTAATGCTACATTAAGCTGCATAGCTTGGGTTACTGACATCACCTACTGCTATGTCGAATACATCAAACTACAGGTGTCAATGTATTCTGTTTCAACGTGTATGCTTGCTCGATGTTATGGATTTTCACATTTTGGATCGACATTGTGACTGTTCGATGAATGCATTTTCAGAATTTCAACAGTAAACCATGTATTATTTGCTGGCCCTTTAAATAATGGTCAGCGTGTATACTCAAGTAGCAAACAGCTAGGAATGTAATGGCATTTTCTTCTCACCTGTATTATTTGAAAATATTCTGTTTATATAGACGTCAGTTTTGCAGTCTATTTTAACTGTTTTAAAGAAAGGGCTGTGCAAATTTGAGAGAACTTAACACATTATTAGTGAACTTACACAGTTTGCAAAAACTTAATACATTTTTAATGAACTTACACTGTTTGTTTTTATCTCTGGAAAGAGTAGTTTACTGTTGCTTGTGGCATGAGTTATTAATGTGTAACCAGTTGCAGTACAAGGGCAAGAACGCAAAGGAGAAGGTGCATAATAAGACAGAATGAAAGTAAACCAAATATTAATTGTACTAAGTTCCCAAAACCTGAGATGAATTCTAATGGAAATGATATACAAGGAAGTGATGTGGAATTATGCAAGAAGAAGTGGAGAAGTTTAAACAATAAGAGAATGAATGTATCCTGCTCAGAAAGAATGTTCTGAGATGACGAGAATGAATAAAGGTACACAGTAGCATTCTTATGATTTACTCTTTAGACTATAAAATAAGAAAATGAGTGACAAAAGTGAAGGGTTTGTGACTAGATGACTTCATTAAGAGAAACACTGCAGTACACATATGATTATTTATAAAAGTCAAGTTTTAACATAAGGTCATGCTTAAAATTGTTTAAGAAGATATGCTGAGCTGTTTCTGGATTTCATGATGATGCAAATTAGTCAATATTATCTGGAAAACAATAAAGATGATTTGTTTAAACAAGAAAAAGGAAGATGGAAATGCTAAAAGTATTATTGTTTCTAAGCAGTGCTTTTCTCAGTAAGAAAATATGTACACACAAAGACAATAAGTCATCCTCAAGGTATATTATCAAAATTTTGTTTTTGGAAAATCCTGCATTTTTTCTTAAGAAGTGCCTCGCTATGGCACCATGATAACATGCGACATATTTCTCGATTGCATGCTGCCTGCAAGGTGAACTGTTACAGATCTGATGTCAATCGTGTACAGGATATCGGAGACAAACAAGCTATAACAGAAGAGGGAAGTGAAATGCTCCATGCAAGTGAAAATCAAGGCATGTATAACACCTGCGCAGTTAATGTCTTACATAATATTCCACAATATTAAACTAGAACAGTGAAAACTGTATTCCTTCTTGATGACTTTGAAAACATTGTATGAGTCATCCTGAAAACTGTAAGCAAAACTCTCTGCAATATTCAGAATACACTTTAGCAATAGTAACTTTGAATGGTAGCAAACAGCTGAACATGTTAATTGTAGACTACAGGACACTAGCAAAAATATTTAACATCATTGTTTGTATGAATAATCTGAGATAAAGAGATTCTTATTTCCATTAAAAGCAACATTGGTGTTTGTTTATTACAGAAGTGATGGATTTAGAATTTCTTTCTGCTGAACAGACCAGATAAAATGTTTAATCTGTTTGCTAATTTACAATGCTAAACAGTCTGTGTTAATACACTAATTGTAAAATATAGGCCTGTACTGAAGGTTTTCTGAGAACAGATAATTAAAACACAAAACCATGTTCACTCAGAAATAAACCAGATAAAGTGTTTACACTTTAAGCATGACACATAATAAAGAATAGTTAAAATAATGAACTGATGTCCACGTTCAGCCTTCAAAAACTACCCCAATCATTATCCATAATTACACCTTACCATTATTAAGTGAGAACTCATCCATAACCTCGCTCCTTTGATGCTGTTTGAAATAAATGATTTTATCATGACTGACCATGCTAGCATTTAAAGCATTAAGTAAAGACTGTAAGAAATAATTCTTAAAGATTTATTACACTTCGTTGCCATAAACAAAAGGCTCAAAGAATAATGTCATAGCAAATTCTACTATAGATGCTCAGTTTTATCTGGCTAGTTCACCTTTTTTATCATTGTTATCGAAGATGTTCACTATAATAAAAGAGAATATATATATTTTTGTGTGTATATCTGTACACACACACGCGCACACACACACACACACACACACACACACACACACACAAACACATATATAACATAACCTTCTCCATATAATTACATTTACTTCACTGCAACCTTCTCTCACTTTCGCCATCTCCTCTTCCTACAGCCCTTAATGTTGTAACCCCTACTACAATTCCTACATTTATATTATTTCACCTTCATTTTGTTTTTATTGTTACGTCTACAGACTTAACATGTACTACTCCCACTAAAGTCAACCACCTCCCCCTTCTTTCAACTCAGCCTCTGTTATAAATATGCATGATCACTATTCACAGCGTAATAAATCTGGTCTATATTGGATGATCGAACTTCTAAAAGTTCAAGTGTCATATGGTTGACACCACATAATCAAACTTTTAAAAGTTCGAACATCCAAAAAAAAAAAAAGTAAACTACACAAATAACCTACCTTTTAAAAGTTCAAGTGTCATATGGTTGACACCACATAATCGAACTTTTAAAAGTTCGAACATCCAAAAAAAAAAAAAAGTAAACTACACAAATAACCTACCTGAACATTTTAAGCAGGGGCAAGCACCCCTCCACCCCCACACCCCCCACTCTTTAAATATACCAACTCCGAGATCATACTACAGTGCAGAAAAGGGAAATCTTCCCATTCCGTGCTGTATGGAGATCTCCATTAAAACATACAAACTTTCAAAAAATTCGATCATATGGTGTCAACCATATGACACTCGAATTTTTGAAAGTTCGAGCATCCAATATAGACCCTAATAAAGCTAATATTTATTAACTTAGAGCATTTCTAGAACATTAACAAATCTTTAAGTATTTTTATGCTGCAATATTAACATATTAAGTACATTTGTTTTATTGCTGTTTTGTATTGCGACTTTTACCAATGTAATTGTTATTATTGCTTAATTCTTGATTTAGTTGCACATTAATGTCTTTCTAGGCATGGGTCATGCCTGAAAAGGGCTTTTGGAACAGTGTACTTTTCTGGTTAACAAATATAAATAAATAAATGAGTAAAATAAACACACCACATTATATTTTAGAAAGATAGGGTCATGGGTCATGCCTGAAAAGGGCTTTTGGAACAGTGTACTTTTCTGGTTAACAAATATAAATAAATAAATGAGTAAAATAAACACACCACATTATATTTTAGAAAGATAGACACATAATGTACATATGTATATGCATGTGTGTGTTTGTGTATATCTGTACACACACACACACACACACACACACACACACACACACATATATATATATATATATATATATATATATATATATATATAATCATCACCAGCCCCCTTTTTCCCATTTTTTTCTACATGGGGTCGGGGTATCCTGTTAACTGTCGCCAACTCTCTCGATTCAGTGCCACACTCCTAACTTCTTCAACACTCATGCCTGACTGTCACAGGTCTTCTTTCACACAATCCATCCACCTTCTTCCTGTCTGTCCCATATTTTCCACACCAGACTGCCTTCTGCTTTTCTGCACATGTGCCCAAACCATCGTAATCTGCTCTCTTTGATCTTTTCTGCAATTGGAGTTACTTTGGCTTCTGCTCTTGTGTCCTCATTTCTTCATCTGTCCCACAGTGTGCATCCTACCACCTTTCTCTAGCACTTCATTTCCATCACCTCTAGTTTCTTCAACTGCTCTGACTTTAATGCCCAGGTTTCTATACCATACAGTCGTAATGGTCACACCACTGTCTTGTACACCTTACTTTTCAGCATCTTTGGCATTCTTCCGTTATAGACTACACCTGATACTCTATGCCAGTTGGCTGCAGCCCCACTGATTCTAGCTTTGACCTCTTCATTCAGACTACCCTTCTCCTCAGCCACCCCTCCCATATACTTGAAGCTGTTGGGTCTATATTATAACATCAAATCTTACAAAGATCGAATGTTATAATATCGAACCCGTAATGTCCAACGCTGAAAACAGCGAAGGTGCAGGACACCAAATTCTTTCCCAGGGAAAGAATTCGGTGGGCCGTTGCTGTGGCTTCGCTGTTTTCAGCTTTCAATATGTTGGAGCGTTATGGTTCGGGTTCAGGTAAGTGTGCGATTGTGTGTAGGTTAGGGTTAGGGGCAGGCTAGGTGAGTTAGGGTTAGGGAGCAGGTCAGGTAAGTGTGCGGTTGTGTGGACGTTAGTGTTAGGGCATGGGTCAGGTAAGTGTGCGATTGTGTGTAGGTTAGGGGGTGGGTTAGGTGAGTTAGGGTTAGGGCACAGGTCAGGTAAGTGTGCGGTTGTGTGTAGGTTAGGGTTAGGGGGCGGGTTAGGTGAGTTAGGGTTAGGGTGCGGGTGAGGTGAGTGTGCGATAGTGACGGACCTTAGGGTTAGGGTCGGGTTAAGGTAAGTGGATAGCTAGTAGTGTATGTAAAGTTTAGTTTGGGTTTAGGTGTAGGATTTTAAGTGTATGTGTGTGGATTGCTGTTTTTTGTGTGTGTTTGTGTTGTGTGTATGTTTCTCGGAATAGCGATTTTTTTCCCAGGGAAAAAAAATCGCTATTCTGACTGTTTGATGTTTGTGGATTTCGGTGTTTTGGTTCGATATTATAACATTCGATCTTTGTAGATTTCGATGTTATAATATAGACCCGAAGCTGTTTACCTGTTCCACTAGCTTCCTTTTTATCTCTATTCTCAGCTTCTTCTGATTTCCCCAATTTGCTGCCATTACCACCATCTTATATGTGCTTAGTTTCATCCCATGTGACTTCAGATTTGCATTCCATTCTCCTATTTTTTGCTGAAGTTCTAGCTCAGAGTCTGCCTGTACTGTCACATCATCTGCATACAGCAACTTTGTTGATCCGTCCCCCCCAACCTGTTTGCTAATGCAGTCCATCACCAGTATGAACAGCAGTGGGCTCAGAGGTGAACCCTGGTGTACAATCACTGCCACCGGAAATCCCTGTGAGGTTGAACACTGTTCGTATTTGAGTCGCTGTGTCCTTGTACATAGCCTGCATTAATTCTAACAATGTTTCTGGGACTTCAAACCACTGCAGTACTGCCCAGATCAGCTTTCTTGGGACCTTGTCATATGCTTTCTCCAAGTCTAGGAATGTCCAGTTGGACTCTCTCATTGTTGCATTAACAGAAGTGAAAGATTTGGTTCTGGACACCATCTTACAATAAGTGCAATTACTGCAAAATGTACTCCCCTTGGACAAATTACCTTTAACTTCTTTTATTTGAAAAGTACTCCTCTTAAAGCCAGATAAATATTCAGAAATATTTTTGCCTCTTTTATACCCAAAATAACAATATTCATCTAAACTTTGTTCAAAAAATGAGTCTGACCTTAAGATATGCCAGTATTTATTGATTACATCTTTTATTTTAAAGGTGTTCATAACAAAGGTCATAATAAATCTTGGTACATTAGTGGTACACATTTCATCATCTTGTTTTTTAGGTTTAAATAAGTCCTTCCTACAATGTCCAGAAAACATAGAATGCACTTTTGCAACTAAGGTACCCCCTCCTTAAGAACCTAGTCTCCAGTTTTACATGCTTCATCCTCGAATACTTTATTAAAGCTAGATAACCGCCTAAGCCTCAAAAATTGTGCTTTAGGTATATTCTGTATCACATGACCCGGATGACAACTAGTAGCTTCTAATATAGAATTTTTAGCAAAAGGTTTATGAAATAAACTATTAGTCATCATGCCATCAATCAATTTTGAAATGTTGACATCACGAAAATCAATATTAAACAACTGGATCATACCAGAAAATTTTGTAGCATAGCTATCTGAATTTAAATAGTATACAAAATCATCCCAAGACACAGCAGGAAAAGTCAATACACACCAGCAGTCATGAAGGTTGCAACACCACATATTCATAAATTGTTTAAATGGATTATATGACGATCATCATAAATCAAATTAATCTCTAAATACCCCATAAAGAGGTGAGCATATATTGGTACAAAAGTTGTGCCCATCGCAGTACATTTGATCTGCAAGTACCAATCATTCTTATAGTAAAAAGCATCATGCTCCAATATCGGCCTATATATATTAGCAGGGTGGGGTGTGGGATGCAAGGGGGGGGGCTTGCCCCCTGCAAAAACACTAGTATTTGGTTTAATCCAATCCAGGCTAATTTTCCTTGCATGCACAGTGCACAGAATGTGTGACGATCTCTCTATTCGTCATTATTACATCGATATTCTAGGTGTCGGTGTAACTGGCCATTCCTTCCAATGCCCTACACCCATATATCTGTATCTATCTAAATAGGTAGATAAGGAAGGACCAGAATATGTGAACTTGATAATGAAGTAGGGACAAAACATTTACTCTCACAGTTTACAAAAGTACAGACTATGCAACAGTAATTGCTAATATACATGCATTTCAGTTTGCAAATTAAGTGCTTTATAATTTAGTTATTTCTTCATATTCAGTCAGGTAGGCATGTGCTTCTCTGAGGTGGTAGTGCTGCAAACAGGTGTTGGGACTAGGTACATTGCTGAGCACAAGTTCACTGCCGTGGTTAACATTTCAACTGTTGCAAGGGTATAGAAATGGATGAGGTCCAACCAGAAATTCTAAAGGCATTTTGACACAGATGGGATGATATAATTAACATGGTGTTTCAATTTTATATGTAAGCCTGTAATTGTGCTTTTAACTAGCAAACTGGGGTTTTAAAAAGTGGGGCAGAGCATGTGATATGAGGATGTGGGGCGAGAGAAACACATAAGTGGTGCAGTGGTTAACATTGTTGCCTCACAACAAGAGGTTCTTAGCTTAGATTCTCAACTGGGGTGTTGTCTGTGTGGAGTCTGCATGTCCTCCCTGCATCTGCATGGGTTTCCTCTGGGTAGTCCGGTTCCTCCCCCCCTTTCCAAAGATATGTGTCTGGAGCATTTCTCCCCAGGCCACCTCTGACAACAGGGTCTGTCCTAGTTGGACAAATGTTAACAAAAGGTTAAATGAATATTATACATGTATCACTCTCCTTAACCCTGTGCCAGGATGCTGAAAATATGACTTTGTACAGTTTCTGATTGAGTGAAAGGATTATGAATTTCATCCCGGCTAAAGAGCAATAATCAACTCTTTATCCATGCAGAGATAATAGAAGGGTCATAGGAGTTTGTTAATGTCTACAGTTGTTTTTTGGACCCTGATAAGCACATGACCATATATTTGAAAATATCTTGTGGGAATTGTTACAACAATAAAGGATCTGGGGCCCCATAATATATGCCAATTACGTCACTAATCTGAGGAAAGAGAGAGGGAGGGGGAGAAAGTGAGAGCATGAGAGAGAGGGGGAGGGAAGGAGCATACCTCTCAACTGTACCTCATTACAAGGAACGTACCTCATTTGTGGTCTTAAAAAGTTCATGTTCTTCGAAGTTCCACATTGAAAGGGTCTGTCATACATTCACTGTTACAAATTTTTAACTGATATCCATGGTCAATAGAAAAGAATCATATTAATTCATTAAAAAGATCTTTTTTTATAAGTGTAGTCCTAACCTGTAGGAGCTTCCCTTAGTCTGCTGTCTGTGCTCACTTTTGCTCGAGCCATCCACAAGCCTCAGGATCCATGCCCCCCCCCACCTCTGGTTCTGAAGCAAAGTTTCAGCAGAAGCTCAAATCATCCCTTGGAAATCTCAACTTACTTTTATATACAAGTCCTCCTTTACAATTAATCATTAGTTTGCTCGGGCCATCCACAAGCCTCGGGATTCACACACACACACCCCACCTCCTGTTCTGAAGCAAAGTTTCAGCAAAAGCTCAAATCAGCCCTGGGAAATTTCAACTTACTTTTATATACAAGCCTTCTTTTACAATTAATCATATATCACTGCACGGAATTGTTTTAACAATTTTCTCCTACTTTGTGACTATCATTATGAGGTGAGCACAGCTGCATGAGCTCCATTCAGCTTCCAACTTGGGGAGCTTTAATCAAGTTGGCCACTAGGTGGCGACATACTCTGCTAATTGTATAAGATCCCTATTCCCTCTGTATGCTAACAGGTTAGTTCCAGTGTCTAGCATCAAAACTATTCCAAAACAAAATTTTAATTCAGTCCGAATTCCCCTAGCTCTACTCATCCTTAAAGAGCTTGCTAGCAACTTTTTTTTTCTGTAAGATTAAAAGTTCTGACATAGTGTATTGTCTTACTTACATTTTCTGGCTCCTGATTGTTTTTATTGGACTCCCTCCTATTAGGACTTGCTCTGCCTGCTGCGTTCACCCTTTGGGCTCACTCCGCTCCCCTTCCCTGCCCCCCTATCCCACCCACCCCCACTGCTTCTACTCTTATTCACTAGGTTGACACTCCTTCACTCAATCAATTACACGTACTTCCTGTTATCCTGGTTATAACTACTGGACCTATAACATGCTCATTCTTCATCTATCACATCTTACTACGCTCATATTACTGTCTTACCTCACTACTTGTCACCACAACACATTACAGACACCACTTTTCATCACATCACTAACCCACCTTACCATACTACTCCATGTACATATCTCACCATCTCTCCTACACTTGTCAATATTACTAGCCTCCAATATTTTCCACTTAAAATAATGCCTTCTAAAGATAGTCACTATAACCCTCAGTTATTCAACAATGAGTTTATCAAACAACTGAAATTACTTTACCAACATTCCCTCTAAGCTACTGCTTAGTCATGACATCCACCAAAACCCTGGACCACTCTTAGGTAACACCAACCATCCTAGTAATTCTAGTCTCAACACCCCTACACATCCAATCCCAAACAGAAAAAATATGACCTATTGCTAATGAACACCTTCAATTTTCTTTTGCTGTCATTCAGTTTCACAAACCAGTTCATTCTCTTTTAGTTCCTAATGTTCCTAATGTTCTTTTAAAAGTTTCATGTAACCAAAACTTGTTTCAAGGCTCAGACTTTGCCACTTTTTCATGAGCTCCAAGTTTGTTCGCCCCTGTGTGGGCATAATCAAAATTCTCAGTACTCTTGGGACAATCTCATAATAAAGGCATGCCTCCAAATGGAGGCATTGCCATTGCAACCTTTTTTTTTGTATAAGTTTTTTTCAAGTTCTTTAGCTTTAGAGTAAAACATACTTAAGTCCTTCACCCCTTCAGTACTATTTGAGCTCATATTGTCCAGATTACTAAAATTTATATATAATAAAAGGTTCACCTGTTGCAGTAAATCCTTACTGGAGTCCCTTTTGTTGACATACCATTGGATCTTTGGCAAGTTACCCAAAGCTGAGGCAGCAGAGAAATTCATCTCATCGGTCCCAGGGTTACTCCGAAAGGCATTATAGCAAAACAACTTAATACTAGTGCAGCGTCACTGCATTGAAACCAATATAATAACCACATCCTCACACTTTAGCCAGTGGTATACAATAACAGTCACTGAATAGATATGAACTTCACAACTAGGTGAGATTCACATTCTAATTCACTTCACTGAGATGCAACCAAAACATTTTTATCAGTGCAGAATGTATTCCACATTTTCAAATCGTACTATATTGTTTACAATGCAGTGACGCTACACTAGTATTAAGTTGTTTTGCTATATGTCAGTAAATCACATTCTCTGGTTATACAGGCAAGCAGGAGATGGAATGTCTTGACTTTCATTGCTTTATACAGGCTGTAATTAATTAAACAAGAATTGTTATCAAAGACTTTCGGATATCAGTAGTTGCAGATGGACCTTCTATCCATCGCAAATGAAAGATGACTTTGATTGGACAATGAAACATCTGCGAGCCAATTATGTATAAGGAAGCTGAGGAAATACTACATAGTTTTTATTGGTCCTTATGAAATGACATACAGACCAATGAATTTTTATCTTTTGAAGTATGTATTTGTAAATTAATATCGGTCATTTAAAGATAAGGATGATTTCTGATTTGACATTAGCATTTTTAAAAAGTGTGAAATGTTTTTTATTGATAGATCTGATGAAGGGTTGTAAGTACCCGAAAGCACTTATCACAGTTTATTTGTGTTTAGTTTGTTAAATATATAAGACTTTTACTATGTTTTTATGTCTCCAGTGATTTTGCTTTGAACTGCTTTGTTCCAAACAAGACAAGAAACTAATCTGGCTGTGTTGGTGGTGTTGGTTCTACTCGTTATATTTTTTCTCCTGCAACACTGCACTTTAGTGGGAGTCTTCCTTGCTGCAATTTTAATTTTATATATATATATATATATATATATATATATATATATATATATATATATAATTGTTTCATTGGTATGGTGATTTCAATGTTTTATATTTAATAAATTTAATGTAATTAAATATTTATTCACATTTATTTTAATTTTAAACACAAAGTTGCTAATAATAAGTTTCTTATTCAATTGACTAATCTGATTGATGGTGTAGTCATGTAACTATTTAAGTGTTTATATACCCATGTGTGAAAATGGTTGGTATTTCTGATGAAGTCCCATTAATAAAGGACAAAAGAGCTAATGGCTTTGTACTGCTCTCTTGGTCTTCTCAAGTTTTTTTTTTTTGGTGTATTTTTGGTAGCTGTAATTGGCTATAAATTTATGAAACCATGAATCTATGGAAAAGAAAAAAATAAATTTTAGAGTACTTACTGCAAATTTGAATAGTATTAAGAATATAGTAAGAAGAATAGGAATTTTATAGTGGTGTAAAATGTGTGATGCAGATATAATTATAGTAGAAGACACAAAATTATTAACAAATGAAGAAAGATTACAAACAGCAAAACTATGGAGAGGAAAGACGATCTGGAATTTGGGAAATGAGAGATGTTCTGGAATAGTCATATTGTCTGGAAATACATTAAAATATTAGATGTAACTTTAGCAAAATGAGAAGATTAACCATCATAGATTTAAAATTGGAAAGAACAAGTATATAAAATTATAACATTATATGCTTATACTGATTGTAAAGAAAAGGAAAGCTTATTTCATCAGATTTTAGACTATGTAGTGGTAAATATAAATATTATAATAACCAGAGACTTTGTGATTTAAGAGGCCAGCATAAATAGAATGGAAATTATATAAGAACAAAGTTAGAAGTTAGAATATGTAAGTTAAAACTTTGGGACATCATTTGATGGACTTACAAAAAGGGTATGTATAGAAATGAAATAGATTATTTTATAGTATCAGAAAGTTTAGTTATAGCAGAAGGGGAAGTAGTTGAAACAGGCTTTTCTGATCATCTTGCAATATGGCTAACTATAAAGAAAAACAAGGAAAAATAAGCAAATAAATAAAAAATGATAAATGAGAAAGCATGGAACTTCTTAAAATAACATTTTTAATTATGTAGCAGTTCCTGGTTATCCTTAGTCCTTTTCTCACTGTCTACAATAAATCCTACAATAATTCCTAAATTCTTTATCTTTTCTTTTCTTCTCAGTATGACTTTATTAAAAGCATATGGATTATGTAGACTATTCTTACTAAAATGCAAATCATTAATTTTTTTTTTGCATTAAAATCTCCATGGGGTCCTTACTGTCCACAGATATAATTAACTCATATAACATTGCAGTGTTTCTTGATCTTTAACTGAGTTTACTATAATACCAATTTTACTGTCATCAGCAAGTTTACTATTCAAAATGACATTAGTTTCTGGAATGTTAGATAGGAATATTGTTAACAGTATTGATACCAAAACAGACCATTGTGGAACGCCCACAGAATAAATGGGAAATTATTGCATGAATTTGGAGAGTGGGAAGCATTACAGTTATTGAGGACGTCTATAAAAAAGTGGGTCTGAATATTGTACTGAATTAACAAAATAAGTATAAAAATGTATTTTTTTCCCAATGACAGGATGATATAAGAAAGGAAGGGAAAGTGAAGTATAGAAAGCTGTATGGAAATGTATTGGAGAATATATAGATGAATACAAGAGAGTATTGCAATATGGAAAATGAAATATATAAAAGAAATGAAGAAAAAAATCAGACATTACTGTTTAAGCAGAGATATTGACAAGGGAGAAGGAGTTTGTATTTTTTATTAAAATGGTAAAAGAGGATATTAGTATAATGAGGAAAATGAAAAATGTAAAAGGAAATTTAAAAAGATCACAAGCAAACTATGAGTATTGTAGTGCAGCATGTAGAAAATATATATAAGGTAAAAAGAAAGAAAATAAAAGAGAGAGACAGAGAATAGAAAGTAAAAAAAATCAGAAATGAGTTAAGGAAGAATTTGAAAACTAAATTATTATTACTGAAATGGATGAAGCACTTAGGAAAGTAAATGCTGATTCACTATCAGGTCCAAATGGCTTAGTACTGTGAGAGTACTTCTAACCCTAGAGCACAAAACTCATAGGCTGTGAAGGATAATAATAAATGTGACCCTGCTGATAAGGGTGACTCAAGCCATGCAAGGTAAGATAACCGAGAAAAGAACTTTATAATTAGTACATGGTCTTTTAGGAAACTAGGGCATTTCAGGCACAACCATAAGCATAATATGCGAGACCCATTAAATAGCCAGGTAGCTAAATTTTGCACACACTGCAGATGACCTAGTTCTAAGTCCAATAACCCCAACATAGGCCATTACAGTAGCCCAATCATGAAGAGAAAAGAGATGCACCACTACAGTGAGATTGGCAGATGTTATGAGGTGTTTGATAATGTCAGTGTCTCCCAGTTTTTAATGAAAGGAAGTAGTTGACAACCACTAACACCTGGCCCTTAAATTCTAGCTTGTCAGTAACCCTCCCTAAGTCATGCATCTCTAACATCAAATGAAATCTGTCTCTACACAAACTGAAGTTTGTCTTTATAAGAAGTTTTACTGACAGGCAAATTCAGAACTGACGAATCCCTGAGGATAGCATGGATGACACAGCAAAAGCCTCAGTGCTAACACTAAGTTTACGCTATCAACCATCTAAAATGGATGCATTATAAGGATTTGAAAGTTGGTTAAGAAATATCAAAGAAAGAAAATAGCAGCTACTGTTACACATCACCAATGCAACAATGATAGTAAAAAAACTGTCATTCTCCAAAAAAGAAAGATATAAACAGTGAACCATAAAGGGCAAAATAAACAGTCCAGTGGGAACCTCACAATTAACAAAGAAAGTGGCAGAAGGGTTAAGTCCGAAGACCACTCTCTGCCATATTTAGTAGTTTATTTTATAATTTTACAAATGATAATGTGATCTATTTGAGTCATCTTGTTTCAAAATTATTCAGAGATATAGGTCAAACCAGAAAGAATTTAGGGGTAAATTTCATCCACCTTGGTGGAATTTTCATCTGACAAAGCAGCATACCCATTCTTAAGAAATATAGATCTGATTAATGGGGACAAAGTTTCATAGGTAGGTACTAGGCTATCTGCCCGAGGGCATTTATAAGCCTAGCCAGAGTGTGTCAGCTTTCACCGCCCCATTGATTAATTAACTGAGCCTCTGTCAAGAAGAGCCAATGAAGTGATCCCAGGGGTGTATTTTCTGTTACGCGTCAAGGTTTCTCTTGAAGAGTGTTAGTGAGGTGCTCTGCCTAATGTAGTTAGGAATTTTGTTTCAAAGCATGGGGAGTCTCTGTGACAGGAATCTATTCCTCCAGCATGTTCTATTTATTGTTGTGGTGAGGTTTAGCTCACTAGAGCGAGTGGCTCGCAGTGACTTGGATTTCTTTAGGTGGAGCATGTCCATCAATTCTGAGTTGGACATGGCTTTGTAAGACAGGCAGAGATCACCTCTGAGTAAGCGATATGCGACTGAGTACAGCTGGAGATTTTCCAGTCGGGCTGCATTGGACATATGTTTGAGGCCAGTAATCCTCTTGGTTAGGTACTTTTGTGGTCTTTCTAGCTGTTGGAAGTGTCTTGTGAGGTACATCCCAAATGAGCCATTGTACCCTATGATGGGTCTGATGAGTGACGAGTAGAGGGGCACTATAACCTCTTTATTTCTAGATGCAAACCCTTTGGTAATTTGATGGGCTACATAGAAGGATTTCCTAACTACTTTGGCAATATGATTGTCAAAGGAGAAATTACTATCTACCTGGGTACCCAGATCTCTTATTACCTCTTCTGTATTAAGGGGGCTGCCACCTATGTGGTAATTCATGGGTGTTTTGTTTTTCCCAAAAGGGATGACTATGCATTTTTTGGCATTTAGCTTGAGACCATGACTTTGACACCAGGTGTTGGTCTCAGTAAGGCCCTTTTGGAGAATGTCCGTGTCAGCTGGAGAGTCAATTATGGCTCCCAGTTTGCAGTCATCAGCGAACTTGGTTAGCCATAGTCCTCTTGTGTTTGCCTGTACTTTTGAGAAGTATATGCCAAACAGTAGGGGTCCCAGGACCGAGCCTTGTAGGACACAACAACTCTGACTGGTTTAGAGTTGGATCTGGAGCCTGCTATATATACTGTGTGAGTTCTGTCTGTAAGCCATTTAGCAACCCATCTCGTGACGTAAGGGTTCATGTTTAGGTTGGTGAGTTTTTCTATAATTCCCAAGTGGAGAATGGTGTCAAAAGCCTTGGCAAAGTCAAGGTAGGCTGTGTGAACTACCTTCCACTCATCTATGGCCTTGGTGACTGCCTCGAAGAAGTCAACCAGGTTTAGTAGGCATGATCCGCCTTTAACAAAACTGAACTGGGTCAGGTCAAGTGTTTGGAGGTTCCCAATGTCTTTATTAATGAGTTCCATGATGATGCGCTCCATAGCCTTGCAGACCAGGCTAGTCAGGCCTATGGGGTGATAGTTACCAGGGTCAGTTGTGGCCCTTCCTTTGTGGAGCAGAATAACCATTGCTGTACACCATTCTATGGAAAAGTAGCCTGTGGAGAGGCTGAGGTTGAACAGTGTGTTTAGGTGGGGGGTTAGTTCATTCTGTAGTTCATGCAAGATGGAGCCTGGGACATCATCTGGCCCCATTGACACTGTGCTTTTGAAAGGGCTGTTTTCACCTGTGCGTCTGTGATTTTTGGGACACTACACTTTTCCAGTATTGTTGTGGGCCCTTTTGGGGGTGAGAGGGGGGTGATGTTTGCACTGAATCTATCTGCCAGGATGTTGGCAATATCAGTGGGTTCCGTATATTTTGTGCTATTTTGCATTAGCTCAGAGCATATCTGCGAGTTGCCACTTAGATTCTTGACATAGCTAAAGAAGGCTTTGTGGTTATCTTTCGCATCCTTGGCTATTTTTCTTTCGAAGTTAGCCTTGGAGGATTTTATGAGGGACCTCATGTATCACAAAAGCTGGAAATATACATTTAAAAATACTGCCATATACAATGGATGGGAATAATGACTTCTTACCATAAAGGTGACACTTTCCATGTTATCTTGGAATGTGAATGGTCTCACAGGTATAAACAAAAAGGAAATAATACTCAGTTACATCAAGAAATGCAGAGTGCAAATAGCGATGCTACAGGAAATGCATTTTGAAAGACGTGAGCACGTGAATTTGATAAAGAAAGGATTTCAGAATGCATATTCTGCAGAATATCAGGGACAAAGGGAAAAGATGAGTACTTATATTAACTGGTGGAGGAGCTCCAGTAGTGATAGAAGACGGAAAATATAATGGCAGATTTGAAGCAGTAAGGTGCTACTGGCAAGAGATGAGGATTTTTTAAAACAAGAAACATCTTTATGAAATTATCAGATATGACACAGGCAATTATACATTTATATAACTGAAAACAAACCATACTGACATAATTTTAGTTGCAAATATTTTACATCACAAGCCATATTGATATAATTTTAGTTGCAAACATTATACATCACTTATAATCTATCCAGTCATTGTCAGTCAAATATTACATGGTTCATTCAAATCCTGTCTTCTTTTAAACCTTATTCCTCCTCTCCATGTATTGTTCCCAGTTCTCATTTTTTCTATGTAATTCGCTCCTACCCTTTCCTAAATTTCCCAATTCCAGTTGCTTTATCTCTGTTACTATATTCACTATTTCTAGTAAAGTTTGTTTAGACTTTGATTTCTATTTTCTAGCAATTGTTTTTTTGACAGCCACCATAATTAGACAAGCAAGGCCTTACTATGTTTAGGCAATTCCGATTCATATCTCAAAAAATAATTTCCTTATTTAAATCAATTTGCTCATCCAGTATCTCTGATGGAGCAGTCTGCAGGGAATCTTTAAAATCTGCCAGCTCATTACACTCCCAGAAAATATGTTCCCAATTACCTCTTTCTTACCAATCACACCTCCAACATTTGCTGTCTACCTGAAGAAAAATTCTTTGGAGTCTACTTGGGGTATAAAAATACCCACGTAAACACTTCCAAGCAAAGATCCTAAATCTTCTAGACTGTGTTACATATTAGGGAGACATACGTCCCCCATTGTTTCTTTGTGAATTGCTTATCCAATTTCTCTTCCCAGTCCTTTCTAAACTCCTCTGATTGATTCTTATAATGTAATATTTTGTATGCTTTCCTAATTATTCATTTTATAACAGCAGTTTCTGTTCTAGATTTTACTAAAAACTCGACCAGTGCTTGCCTTTTGCTTAGGATCCCCCTATTTCTTTCTCTTTGCCTATACTCTCCTAGTAATCCTTGATAGGGAAGGCAATCTCTAACCTGCAGTCCAAATAAGTTCTTGGCCTCTTCCCATTCTATTACCTTTCCCTCTCTAGTTATTTGCTCCCAGTACTTTGATTCCTTTGCCAGTTTTCTCCAATAGATTCCAGTCCCCTCTTGCCTATTGTCTATATCCTCTAGTTGCAGTTATTCCTACCCTCAGAATCTTCTTTTTCCATTCCCATGCTGGCTTAGTTCTTAGAATACTTTCTGCTACTTTATGAATAAAATATTCTGTATGGTTATTGTTATTCTCCTTAAGGATCTGCATCCAAAATCCCAGTCTCTCCTTATTTCTTCCACCCCCCCCCCATTTCATCATCATCTCTTTCCAGTTTGAATTATAGGTTTCTGCTTGTGGTATGTATAGGTGCCTTAACTGTGTAGCTCTGAAATACCCCCTCAAATGGGTAATCCCAAACCAACTTGTTCAGTTGAAAGAATCAGCTTATCCCACTTGACTATTGCTGTCTTCCCTCCCAGACAAAATCCTTCAGCTCTTTATTAATTGCTATTCACAACTTCTCTACTGTTTAATAAAAATATGCTTGCCCTTTGTATAAAACTAAAGTGACTAAAAGCATTTTAACTGCTTGTATATAGCTATCCATATCCATATAACACAGCTTCCAGTTTCTCAGTTTTTGTATTATCTTTTGTTTAGTCTCTTCCCACGTATCCTTAGCTCCCACACCAGAATCCTTTTTAATCCATACTCTTAAGTACTTCATTTTATCACGTCCCCATAAATTTGGATATTGCTGAACCAATCAGTGTGTGGGTACATTATTTACACCTATTATCTTAGTTTTAGCTTTATTAATTTTGTATCCCGAAAAATTTGAACGTGCCCCAAAATGTTCCACAACACTGAAATGTCCTTTTTGGCAAGGAATGAGGATTATGCTGGCATGTATGTATATTCCACCTAAAGCTGCTATTTTTGAGCTTAAAGCAATTTGGGAGAAATTATCAGCTTTCAGCGGGGAATATTACTTATAGGTACAGACTGGAATTTTATTTGCAACAATGAGAATGTATATGGGGGGCCTAAAAGGGAAATATAACAAAAAAGGGTAAATTTCTGAAGAAATTTTATAAAAATATTTGGTATGAAAGACATGAATTCAGTAATAGGAACTCTGAGTAAATTTACATATCACTCTGCTAGACTTCACAGGAATTATATTTCACAGAAACATGCATTTAATTGAGAACTTTGCTCCGCATCCAATAACTATTTCAGATCATGTGCCAAAAGTTACTTTTTCAGTGGTGCTCCCCCTACTACTTGTTAAAAAGGGATGAATTTAAGGAATGGGTAGTGGAAATTATTCAAGAGTTATTGGGGAATATAGAAATACTTCAAAAATTATAGCTCATGAGTGGGCTGAGATGAAAGTGGAGGTTAAAAACAGGGAATAAATAAAAGAAAAGGAAAAAGATCTGGCTAAGAAGTAATAAGAATTATTTAGAGGGGCTGACAAAAGTTAAATTGTTACAATATAAGGGGAATCTGACAGAACAAGAAGAGGTGCAATTACAGAGTGCTAAGGAAGCAATAATGCCCAGCAGGGTGTGTGCTATTGTGAGAATAAGACTCACCCAGGAGTGTTCTGAACTTTAGTTCACAGGTAGAGGGCTTCTACACCCATGGAAGGGCATTATTTCCACAATAACAAACACTCTGGAGGGCATTATTGTGCTTAGAGAATGGGCTGTCTGTAAAACTGTTGTTTTACTTATTTATTTTTGTTAATTACTATATTATTTTTTAAATATGTAAAATATTTCCTCCGCCTAATGTTTCAAACTTGCTATAGTGTATGTAAATGGTGTTGGAGGAAGCATTATACATCAAAATATAGCATTTTTTTAAATATCAAGTTATTTACTTAATTTTTTTGGGGGTTCTTTACTTCTAAAATGTTTGGTTTGTTGCCAGTCATTGGGGATTGAAGTCACTAAATAATTACATATATTTGAATTTCAGACTTTATTTCCTTCATAAAATGCATGTTAACATAAATTCTGTCATTCAAGCAGCTTTATAATTTTATGGCAACAATAATTAAAATCTGTTCTTATTTTTGAGCCTTTGGTCCCCATTATTTGAGGTTTTGTCTAGATTTCTTCAGCTAAGAGGTTGAGAGGTATGCAAATCTCTTTACTTCTGCTGCCAGTGGTCACTCACTCACACTTGTGCTTCAGAAAATGCATGCTAACACAAATCCTATTATTCAAGTAACTTTGTGATTTTACAACAGCACTATTTAAAATCAGTTCCTATTTTGAGGCTTTGCTCACCTTTTATCTTAGGCCTTATCCAAATATTGTGAGGTCAAGAGGTATGCAAATCTGCTGCTGCTGCCACGGCTTGATCACTTTCACTCTTCAGACACTCTCTGTCTCTGTCTCTATCTCTGACACACACACACACACGCACACACACACGCACACACAAACACACACACACTCGCATGCACACACATACACACACACACACACACACACACACACACACACACACACACACACACACACACACACACTTTTTCTGTTTCGTTTATTTATTTTTTACACTTGCTAAACAGCAAAAGTGCTTAACAAGAGTAAAATAATGGCAGCCATTAGGTTACCTTCAGTCCGAGCTCCACAGCAGCTTGATAGGCTGCTGAGAAGTAGCAGACTCATTTTTCTAAGGGCATTATCTGTAGATTAACGCCCTGCTGGAGAACATTCCTTCTCCAATTAGCATGCAATCTACAGATCGCCCATTCCCTAAAGAGAAAATAAGGCATGAGTTCAGAAAGAGTGCTTTTAAACAAATGTTTGATAACTACAGAGCACAAAAACTTTTCATGCAATGACTTAGACAACAGAAAGTAGAAAGGGTCATTGCCAAACACAGGGAGCCTATAACAAGAAAAATAATCAGCTATCCTGTACAGGTATTAGAGATATTTCAGAAATTTTATGAACATTCGCATAAAGCAGAGAAGTGGGGAAATAAAGAAAAAGCACAAATGGAAATATTTATGGAAGACTTAAATATGCCAAGGTTAGAGGTAGATGAGGCTCAATACGTAACAGTTAAGATAGGAGGAGATGAGATAAAAATGGTGATCTACAACTAATATGCAGGAAAGTCTCCAGAAATAGTATTTCAGTGGCACCTGGAAGCTAGGAGAGAAGAAAGTCATAAACATCTTGAAGGTTTTGTTTAACAGTATTTTAAAAGAAGAGGAAGCACCAACATCCTGGGAAAAAAGCTGTGGTGGCTGTAATACCTAAAACTGGTAAAGACCGATCTGACCAAGTTTCATATAGGCCCATTGAAATTTTTAAACCATGATTATAAAGTGCTTATGTCTATGATAACTAACAGAATGGCAAAGGTGATGCCAAAATTGACAGATATTGGTTCAATTTTTTTTTTTTTTTTTTTTTTGTGGAGGGGAGGCAAGCATTTGATAACATTATCAGAACAATGATGATTCAGAGGGAAGCAGAATGTAAACAATTACTGCTGAGATTCTATGAGTAGGGCAGTGGAAGCATTTGCATTTCCTGATATAATGATAATGTTAATTAGAAGGAGATATGAGAAATCAGAGGCAAAAAATCCTGTCTGATAAGTTGTGTCTGAACAAAAGAATCAGGTAATCTTTCTCCTTTGTTATTTGCATTATATTTAGAATCACTGGCAAAGAAAATAAAGGATTCTGAAATTCAAGGATATAATTGCTATGGCGTTCAAGAAAGATGGCTTTATTTTGTACCTGATGGAACCAGAAAAGGACATCTAGTGTTGTAGAATATTCTGAGACAGTTCCAGGGATTTGGGGGGATATAAAATGAATGAAGCTAAAAGAAAGGCTATAGTTATGAACGATGTACCCACATAATAACTGGTTCAGCAATACCCATAAATGATTCAGTTATGGCAGCTAAGGATATTTGGGAAAAGACTAAACAAAAGATAATACAGAAAGTGAGAAACTGAGAAACTGAGAAACTCAAAGCTCTTGATTATGGATATGGATAGCGAGATACAAGTAGCAAAAATGTTTTTGGTCCCTTTAGTTTTATACACGTCAGGCATATTCTTATCAAACAGAGAAGTTGTTGATATTAATAAAGAGTTAAAGGATTTTATTTGAAAGGGGAAAAGGGCAAGGGTCAAGTGGGATACGCTGTTCCTTCCAATAGAACAAGGAGGTTTAGGATTACCTGATTTGAAGGGATATTTTAGAGCTACACAGTTAAGACTCATATATAATGCAAGGAGAAAGTTACATTTCAAAGTGGAAAGGAATGATGAAGCAGAGGAGTTATTCAAGAAATAAGGAAAGAGTGGGATTTTGGACCAAGATCCTTAAGGAAAATGATAGCAGTCATGCAGAATATTTTATTCACAGAGTAGCAGAAAGTATACTAAAAATTGTACTTACGTATTATTGCAACCAGATTTTGTGATACAATCTACTTTATAGACGTTTAGTAAGCAAGTGAAAAAGAAATGTATTATGGAAGGGTAAAGTGTTCAAAAGTATTCTGGGATATTGGTAGTGCTTCTTTTGGCAATTATCATGTACAATTTTTAGGATTTGTAGGCAGTGTTCTGTAAAAACATTGAGCATGGAGTTCAGCGCTGAGTGGTTGCGTGTCTACGTTTATTGGCTTGAAAGCACTGTGGGACTTGGCGCACGATATGTAAGTTGCTTTCATATTTGAAGACACACATTGATCCATGTATGAATACTACACATCTTTTCCATTGACATACCAGGTGACATACATGTCCTTATTACCAAAAAAAATGTAGAATCCCACATGTGAGTAGCTCTGCTTGTAATACTTCATGACAGGCTTTGTGTTTGTCAGAAAGAGAGCATCCAATTCAAATGTGCATGTGTATAATGCACATAAAACTGAAAGACTGTTTCTTGAAAAGTGTGACAGCCTGAAGGTACTGCAAACTTTTTTCTGCAATAACGACTTCAAAAACACCGAACAGTGTTTTCTGAAGCCATTTCTATTCCAGGAAGTGAATTTCGCAACCCCGAAAATCTGGTTGCGATAATACGTAAGTACCCTAAAAACTAAGCCAACATGGGAATGGAGAAAGGAGATTCTGCCAATAGGGATGACTACAATTGGGGTACAGAGAATAGACAAGAGGGGCTGAAATTTAAGGCAGGAAGATGGCAAAGGAATCAAGGTATTGGGAACATATAATTAGAGAAGGAACAACAATAAAATGGGAAGAGGCCAGGAAGACATTTGGACTGCAGGCTAGTCATTGCCTTCCCTAGCAAGGATTGATATCAGAGTATAGACAAAGAAAAGGGACAGAAGAATCCTGAATTAAAGACCTGCACCGGTTAAGTTTTTAACTGAATCTAGAACAGAAGCTGTTGTTGATAAAGGGATAATTAGTAGGGCATACAAATATTGCACAAGAACTGTAGAAATCAATCAGAAGTGGTCAGAAAAAAAATTGGGAAGAGAGATTAGAAATGCAGTTCACAAAGAAACAATGGGAGGACATATGTATGGCTCCCAAATAAGCAACCAAATATAAAAGATTTAGGATGTTTGCCTAGAAGTGTTTGCATACACAATTTTATACCCCAAGCAGATTCTAATAATTTTTTCCTCAGGCAGATGGCAAATGTCAGAAGTGTAATGGGGAGGTAAGTGGGAGCATGTGTTTTGAGAGTGAAATAAATTGGCAGACTTTAAAAATTTCCTACAGAGTACTATGTCAAAAATACTGGGTGAGCAAATGAGTGTAACTAAGGAATTATTTTGAGCTGGGATAAAGGATCTGAATTGTCTAAATACAGTAAGGCCTCGATATGTTTAATTCTGGTGGCTGCCAGAAAAGCAAGTACTAGAACATGGAAAGCAAAATCTAAACCAACTATAATTGAAGCAGTAAATATTGTAACAGAGATAAAAGAACAGAAAGTGGGATCTTAAAAAAAATTATAGAAGTAAATTACATGGCAAAAAGAGGAAATTGTGTAAATAATGCATACAGAAAATGTTTTGTAGGAGGAATCAGGTTTAAAAGAAGGCAGGAACTGAATAATGTATGTAATATTGCTTAGCTTATATAAAAATAAATGCGAATTATGATGTTTGTAAATGTGAACCTATTAATATGGTTTGAGTTCTTTTGTATAAATGTAAGTTTGCCTATGCCACAAGTGATAATTCAATAAAGGTGTTAAACAAAGACGTATGGATCTAGGTAGAATAACACAAAAGTTTAACTAAATAACATGTCAATATTGACTGGTGATACAAATTTAGAATCAACACAACAAAAACAGTCCATTCCCTGATCCAGTGGAATGAGCGTAAAGAGATCCTGAATATCAGCTGTAAGCAACAAAAAGTTAATAAACCTTGTTTGTTGTAAAACATCCAGAATAGTGCCAGGAATCCTGAAGGATGTGTGGAAAATTATCCAAAAATACCTTTTAATGTTCTGTTGACAAATACAGCCCGTGGTTCAGTTTTACTACCCCCATTAGCAATAGCTGGACACAGAGGTTGGTTCCTCACATCACTGTGCACTTTATGAATGCCAGTATTGTAGGAATAATTGGATTTCTTACAACCAAAAATTTAAAAATAGTATCTGAAATATGTCATTCTATGAATAAATTCTACAATGTTATGTCAATATTCCTGTATGCTATTTGTAACTTACTGCAGGAGACTGGCAAATAAAAACACTTGTGTAACACTGAAAAAAATTCCACAATATCGAATATTACTTATAATTTCTACCTCCTTTATCCTGTTCCATAATACACAAGACCCTATTATTAATCAGATCTTAGATTCAGCTAGTGTAAGATTATATAATTTCTGAGGGATGTTTTCCTCTAAAACACTTCTGATATCTTCCTTACAGAGTCTTTGAAAGAGTGATAAAGCAGGAACAAGTGGGATCAAATATACATCTGCATTTGATAATATCAGTAGAAGACAATTAAGTGAAAGTTATTAAACTCTGAACAACATTCACACATCTGGCAGGAACAAAGGTAAAACCCTTTTTAAACTGAGACCTGTGAATATCTGTAATAACATTACCGTAATTAAACATATCAACTTTATTATCATCCTGTAAAAATAGTTGCCCATTAAATCATGATGTGTTAAACCATAGTCAGAATCAACAGAAAGATCAGCAATATCAATGTCAGCAGAGTCAGAATCAACAGAAAGATCAGCAATATCAACATCAGCAGAGTCAGAATCAACAGAATGATCAGCAATATCAATGTCAGCAGAGTCAGAATCAACAGGAAAGATCAGCAATATCAATGTCAGCATAGTCAGAATCAACAGAAAGATCAGCAATATCAATGTCAGCAGAGTCAGAATCAACAGAAAGATCAGCGATATCAACATCAGCAGAGTCAGAATCAACAGAAAGATCAGCAATATCAATGCCAGCATAGTCAGAATCAACAGAAAGATAAGGAATAGCAATGTCACCAGAGTCAGAATCAATAGAATACGTTTTTTTATCAGAAAATTTGCTACATTTCCACAAGATTGATGTTGTTATTGTTTGTGAAACATGGTTAAAGAACAATGACTAGAAACCAGTTCTGTCGGGGAATAAATGTTTTTACTGTAATACACAATCTAACAAAGGATCAGGTGGAGGAGTTATAATAGGGATTAAAGATAGCCATGAAAGCTGTGATTATAACTTGTTCAGTGACAATACCAACACTATAGACTGTGTAACTGTGACAATAAAGACAACCATGGAACATTTATTAATGGAGTATATAGACCACCAAAGTCAACTGCAGATGACCTAGAAGAATTCATACATTTCTTGCATGAAACACAGGACGGAAGAATAATATTAGCTGGGGATTTAAATTTACTAGAAACAGACTAGAATAATATTGATTCAACAACGTTAGTAAGGAAATTATTCACAACGTATATTCAGGAATGGCAATTGCTTCAGATTTTAAAAAACCTACCAGGGGACGGAACATACTAGACATTGTTTGTGTTCCTAAAATCATTACTGTTACTTCAAGTCAACTTTTACCACTGTTGATGTGCAGTGACTATGGAATTATAAAGGTTAATTTGTTGCTAGATAATTCTGCCAAACTGAAATCTAAACCAATGCACAGAAGGTTAGTAACAGATTGTATGGAAGCAAAGCAGTAACTATATGAAACTAACTGGAGTGAGGTCTTCAGTGGAAAAACTGCAGATGGAACATGGAAAGTTTTGAAAGAAAAATTGAGTGCAAAAAATGTTTAACAACAGGATCTTGGCATAAAACATCAGGGGATATAGTTCCATAAGAAAAAAGATATGATTCAGGTGAAAGACAAAAAATATAAGAAATGGAAGAGAGGTAGAACTACAACTTTAAAAAATGAAATAAGCTGGACAAACAGATTAAGCATAGTGTGAGACAAGATCAAGAAAAATTTGAAGAAATTTTATATAAAGATATTGAGCATAATAGGAAATCTTTTTATAGATACACAAAATGTGAAAGGAGTAAAGACATACAAATTGATAAACTGTGTGCAGATTCTAAAATTTATTCTCAGACACAACAGATTATAGATATATTTACAAAATCTAATGCAAAACATTTTAGCTCCACAGAAGGGGTGATACATTGCCCTAGTGACATCCAGGTAACCCCAGATACTGGAATCAAATCAGATTATATTGAAAAAGAACTGCACAAACTGTATCCAAACAAAGCACAGGGAGGAGACATAATTAGTAACAATGACCTGAGAATACTTCAGCAAGAACTTAAGGTACCATTATATTTATTATTCACTAGGTCATATAAATATGGGGAGATTCCTCAAGATTGGAGACACATGCTTATTAAACCTGTCTTTCAGGGAAAGGGGAGGAGAACAAACCCAGAGTCATATAGACCCTTAGGTCTACTTTCATGTCATTGGAAAATAATGGAGAAGGTAATACTAGACAAGTTATTGTCAGAATTGGATAGGTTGGGATGTGAAACCATTATCATCATGCATATGTTGAAAATAGATCTACCACCACCTGTAACATGATGTTCTATAGCAATATCATTACAGCTATGAATAAAAATGTGTGTTGTGATGTAATTTATATAGATTTAACTTCAGCATTTAACAGGGTCATACACAAAACACTGATCAATAAATTAGTACAACTAGGTATCAATGTACTCTTGATAAGATGGATAGCTACATGGCAAGTATCATACAGCAACTGAACAGGTGAAATCCTTGGTTACACACAGGATGTCCCACAGGGCTCTGTCCTAGGCACTTACTTATTTAGATTGTATCTTTCAGACCAAACTTTTTCATCTGAGGTGTTCTACAGTCTATATGCTGATGACCTGAAATTGGGTAAACTGATTACATGTGTTATACATAGGGCATGTCTGCAAAATAACTTGACTAAATTGACCATTTGGGCACAGGAAAATAATATTCTGATAAATACATCAAAATCTAAACATATGAGATTTGGGAGACATAAACTGAAAGGCGAATATTTAATACAGCACATAGTGATTGAAACTGTTGACTCGTTTAAGGACCTAGGTATATGGGTAGACCAAGCTATGAGTGTTTCTAATCATATCAACCAATTGGTTAATGATAGTTATAGAACTATAGGTTGTACAAAAAGATTTATAAAGTCTAGGAAATCAAAAATGATAAAGTCATTGTTTGTTAGTTACATTAGACCCAAACCTGAGAATGCATAGCTCTCAACTGTGCAAATTTTCACAGAATGTCCAGATTTTTGCTTCATATTTTTGGCCTGTTCCTCTTTTTTCCTGTCAAATCACTGGGGTGATCTCAGGATTGAAGTCACTAAATAATGACATACTTTTGAGTTTCAGACTTCAAGCCCTTCATAAAATGTATGTTAAAACAAATCCTGTTATTCTAGCAACTTTCAAAGTCTATAAGAGCAATATTTAAAATCTGTCCCTGTTTTTGGGCCTCTGCCCCCCTCTCATTTTACCGAGCTTTGTCCAGATTTTTTGCATTAAGATGTTGAGAGGTTTGTGAGTATGGAATAACAATATGGAAACCCTATAAGGAAACAAGCATGAGTAAACTGGAAAGAGTACAGCGGAACTATACTAAGGGCATCCATGGATGTGAAAATTTAAGTTATAATGAAAGACTAAAATATCTGAACTTGTACAGTGTCTCTTATAGATATCTAAGAGGAGATCTTATTCAGGTATACAGGGCATTTAGAGACAACTACCTCTGGGAATGTCTGGGGTTATCAAAAAGGGTTAGAGAATCATCAGATAACCAATGTAGGAGATTCTATAGGAATGAGAAGTGTACTAACTGGTTCTCTGAGAGAGCAGCTGATGCATGGAACAGACTACCAAATTACATTAAAGCAAGTACTAGTTGAGATATTTTTAAGAACAGCCTGGACACTTATTATGGGAACAAGTATTTCTGTATATTTTCAAGCTAGAAGGGCATTAATGCCCGTGCTTGATATATTTGTATATCAAGGCCAGCGGAGTCAGAATCAATAGATGGATCAGCAATAAAAAGGTCAACAGAGTCAGAATCAACAAAAAGATCAGCAATATCAACATCAGCAGAGCCAGAATCAACAAAAGTATCAGCAATACCAAGGTCACCAGATTCAGAGTCAACAGAAGGATCAGCATTCAACCTCAGCAGAGTCAGAATCAACAAAAGAATCAGCAATATCAAGGTCAGCAGAGTCAGTATCAACAGAAGGATCAACATTCAACCTCAGCAGAGTCAGAATCAACAAAATTCTATATGTTATGTACTTGTTATGTGAACCTTCACAGCTTAACAATGTAAACATTATTTGTAATTTGTTATCTGGAGCTTTTCTCCCCGGGCCTCCACTGAAAATGGACTCTCGAGTCCAGTGGACCTCCCCGGTCACCAAACTGGAATAAATAAATAATAAATAATAAGGATCAGAAATATCAATGTCAGCAGAGTCTTCTTCTTATATTGTATTTTGCTTTTGCTCTTTTGGAGTTTTAAGAGGTCTTGGCTACTGTCAGTTAGAAGAGTTAGAAAAAAATTCTTTGCGGACAGTGAATAACATCCAGCTAATTAGTGGGAGGAGCTGAGAAATAACATTCCTAATTTAAATGGAAATATTTAGAGGTGTCTTTATTTAGCTGTAGTGCTTGTTTGACTTGTTCTCTGCTTGACTATTGTCTTTTTAACTTGAATTATCTTCTGTTTCCTCCCTTCCCACTTATTAAACAAATGAACTTTATTCAACTGCATTTACTGTATCTGTGCTTTTTCCTACTTTATTACTTTATTTAGCTTTTTGCTGCATGCTCCTTAAAGATTCAGTTGCATTTAATCTGCTGCATTTATTACTGCTTATTAGTAGCCTGATCAAATTATAACTGTTATTCTAAGCCTTTTTTGTTTTGGTTTAAGCACTTGGGCTTCAAATTAGTTATCTTCCATTAAGAATATTTGAGATCTACACTCTTGTGAGAGGAGAGAGTAGCCTCTCTGAGCTGGGAATTGCTGGTGAAGGCTTATTGTGCCTGTTATTCTAAGTGTCTTTGCTCTGATTTAAACACCTGGGCTACAAAACTAGTTATTTTACATTAGGAAGGTTTGTGGTCTACACTCTTGTGGCACGAGAGGATAGCCTATTCCCTGCTGAGTTGGGAATTGCTGGATGAAGGCTTATTGTGTCTGTTATTCTAAAAGTATCTTCGTTCTGGTTTAAGCACTTGGGCTCCAAACCAGTTATTTTACATTAAGAAGATTTGTGGTCTACAGTCTTGTGGGAGAAGGGGGTAGCCTTCACCCTTCTAAGCTGGGAATTGCTGGTGAAGGCTTACTGTGTCTGTTATTCTAAGTGTCTTTGTTCTGGTTTAAGCACTTGAGCTCCAAACCAGTTATTTTGCATTAGGAAGGTTTATGCTCTACACCCTTGTGGAATTACTGTCTAGACAGATTGTTTTACTACTAGAGCATCTGGTTTGCTCATAGCTGAGCATTGATCATCAAGTTCCTAGTCTTATTAATGTTTTTACTCACTCCTCCCTAGTAGATCAGTAGCCATGGATATGTACTTCCTGACTCTCTCTCTGACCAGTCTGGTTGAGATTGGTATTGTGAGGCATTGTAGCAATTGCCTCATGTACACTGAGAACCCATTTATTCTTAATAAAACAGATACAGTATGTGAGAGGTGTAAATACACTTTAAAACCAGAGGCAAAACTCTCTCATGCATCTAAAACTAATCCTATAGAGGTTGTCAGTGATGCTTGCACTATGCCTACTACACAGGGTAAAGATCCTGCACATCTTAGAGGTAAACTTCCTAAAATACGAAGACCTCCTTCACAGTACAGTCAAAGAAAGAGTCCTCAACCATCGGTTCTACTTCAAACCATCGAACGTTTAAAACATCAAAGTTCAGATCATTGAGACCAGAACATTGAGTTTTAAAACATCGGAGGTTTGAAGGGGAAGAAAAAGGTAAGTGTATGTGGGAGAATGTTTGTGTATTTGCAGGGCACCAAGGTGCCCTGCATACTGTATGTGTCTATGTGCCATCTGTGTGATGGCACTACAGATAGGGTACGGGAAATCTCCCGTTTAGCGCTTCTGCATATAGCGCTAAATGGGAGATTTCCCTTTACTCCACTGTAATGCGGTCTCGGAGTTGGACTATTAAAGTAGGGGGCGTGGGGGTTGCAGCCCCCCACATGGGGGTGCAGGAGGCAAAGCCCCCCTTCATGCAATTGTTTACATTTATTTTTCTTTTTTTTTTTTTTTGGTTAGACTTTTAACCTTTGATGGTTCAAAATTCAATGTTCTAGTCTTGATGATCAGAATTTCGATGTTTTGAAATTTCGATGGTTAGACGTGGAACCCAGCCATCACTTAAACACTCCATTAAAACACTAGCCATGGGTATACATAGTAACACTGTATCCAATGCCTCCACTGCTAAGCCCTTAAGGCAAACTGGCACACTGCCAAATTTCATGGTCATTGTTGATTCCGTAGTGAGGCACACCAATGTTCTTCTCACCAGACTGAGTACAGTATGACTGTCATAGCCAATATGGGTGTTAATGACCTGAGACATACCTCCCTTGGCTATATGAAATGAGACATGATCAAGCTCGCTGATTATGTGTTTCAGACAGGTATGAGCCTAGCACTGAGAAGCACACTATCTTCTCCAAGGAAGATGCCACATTATCAACAGAAAATGATTGGTTTTAACAATTGGCTTAGCTTCTCTTGTCAATCCGGGGGGGGGGGGTTAAGATATTTGATGGGAGGACATGGTTGACTTTGAGATTTTGGCAAAGACCTTTAACACCCCCATAGTGCCTTTTTTAGGCAATGCCAAACTGATAAATCCACTGACTTAACTGAACCTATGAAGGAATATCTTAAGGTGGTACTTCTCAATGCTAGAAGTCTTAACAAGAAACTCCACTTCCTGCAAGCCTTCCTCTCCCTAGAGAGTGTATACATCTGTGTAGCAACAGAGACATGATTTAAAGTCACTGAGAGTACCCAAGCAGTGTAAGGTTATAATGCCTTTCACTTATTTAGACCAGCTACTACACAAGAGGGAACTACTAAAACCAGTCTCACATCCAGACTAGTTAAAAATGTATAGTTTCATAGGTTCATAGGTTGGTACTAGGCTATCGGCCCTAGAGCCCATACAAGCCTAGCCATAACAATTCCCTGGATATTTCTTCCCACAAGATTTACTTCCCTGGACCCCTGTCTAGCAGGGCAACTTATGTGATCCCTGGGGTGAATTTCCTATCTCCCATTCAATCGTCAAGGTTCCTTTTGAAGAGGGCCAAGGAGGCGCTCTGTTTTACATGTATGGGCAGTCTATTCCAGAGTATGGGGAGTCTCTGGGTCAGGAACCTATCCCTCCAGCATGTTTTGTTCATTGTGATGACAAGATTTAGATTCCTGTAGCGTGTGGCTCTGAGGGATTTCTTTAAGTGGAGCATGTCCAACAGCACAAGGTTTGGCATGGCCTTGTATGTTAAGCAGAGATCTCCTCTGAGTAGACGATATGCCACAGAATATAGCTGGAGTTTTTTTAGATGGTCAGCATAGGGCATCTGTTTAGGCCTGTGATTCTTTTAGTGAGGTATTTCTGCGGCCTTTCCAGCCGTTGCAGATGTCTTGTGAGGTACATACCAAATGGGGCGTTGTACTCTATAATGGGTCTAATGAGGGATGAGTACAGTGGGACAATGACCTCCTTTTTTCTGGATGAAAAGCCCTTAGTGATGACCCACTGAAACTCATACATGTGCACCTCACCATAAACAAGTTGTTGCAGTGGCGGATTTAGGCATGGGCGCAGGGGTGCGCGTCGCCCCTTTTTGTCCATCATTTAATGATTAGAACCTTGGTTTCAAGTTATATATTTTTTTGTGCTGTCATGGAGACGAATTTATCATATTGAGAAAGGATGTGTGGTAAGGAAGGCACTACCAACAGATGACAAGTGTGCGCCATTGCTTTACAATGAAAACGGCTGCCGCCCGAACTCTGAGCTGCAAAGGAGCGCATGTGTGCTGTAGCTGGTTCTCAACTTTTCCCTGTTACACGAAACTTGTAACAACCCATACCTCTCAACGCTCCCTGGTTTTGGCTCAAATTCCTCCTAATTGGTCAGAAAACTGCCGATCTTTGGGGAAATGTGGATTGCTCTTAATAAATAAGGGCAGTACTTGGGATAGATTTCCTATATGTTTGCTAATTTACATTCTTATTTGGTCAACCTCTGAAGTTAATAATGCTAATATTTTAAAAGTGTTTCCAGCTCTTTATGTGTCCCTGACTCTGAATGGAGGAGGTTTAACTATGCTTATGCCTTCATATCACAGATTTTATTTACAGATTTTGTTGGCACCCTTCCTGGCAAGGGACATGCTAGTGTTGAGCCCTCTTCGCTTTGACCCCTGAAGCGACATTTCCCTTCTCTGCCTTGCACCCACAGCATCCATCCTAGCAGAGCTAAAATTTGAGTCAAGATCAGGGACTTCAATGAAAATCATGAACAGTTGTTGAGAGGTATGAATCGGGAAATAAACCTGGCTCAAATCAGGAAGAAAGTTTCCTTATGAAAGAAGAACAGATAGTGTGTAGTCGGTGTTATTGACATAATATGAAAGTTAATTATGTTGTAGAGAGTGTGCCTAACTACTATTTCCATTTTAATTATCTCAAATCCAACAGTCAATGAGATTTTTTAGATACAGTGAAAGGGAAGTCTGCTTCCTCTTCAAAATGAAGATATGTATTATAATGCTGACCTGCAGCATTTTTTGTTTGTGCTGATAGAATGAGAAAATGCCCCCATTAGCAGAGAGACTGCTGCTGAAAGAATATGAAATAAAAGGTCTAACTCACTTAGAATCATTCTGCAACGCTTCACAGATGTGAATTTTACTGAAATTCCCTGATTGAGACCCAGAAGAAATTGCACCTAACAACTAAATCAGAATAGCCGCTTCTTTCCTCAGTAACCTTAATACATGTCTTATAAATTAACTCCGTAAAATGGACTACATTTCTGAGTTCACTGCCAAGTTCAAATAGCAAAACATGGGCGCCTTGCCAGATGAGGTCAAACAGCTTGTACTGCAAATGTTGCACAGTTACACCACCCATTATAGGTTCATAGGTTCATAGGTTCATAGGTTCATACTAGGCTATCTGCCCAAGGGCATTTATAAGCCTAGCCCATAGTTATTTGGCTTTCGCCACCCCTTTAGTTTGAATAAAACTATGCCTATTATTTTGCTGTGCCTCTGTCAAGCAGTGACACTGAAGTAATCCCTGGGGTATATCTGCGATCCCCCATCCATTGGTCAAGATTCCTCTTGAACAAGGCCAGCGAGGTGCTCTGCCTCACATGTACCGGGATTTTGTTCCACAGCATAGGGAGTCTCTGGGTGATGAATCTGTCCCTCCAGCATGTTCTATTAATAACCGTGTCAAGGTTTAAGTCTCCCACCCTTGTGGTTCTGAGGGATCTAGATTTTTTGAGGTGAAGCATATTCATCAAATCAGGGTTTGACGTGGCCTTATATGTCAGGCACAGGTCACCTCTGAGCAAGCGGTATGAGACTGAATAGAGCTGGAGTTCTTTCAGTCGGGCAGCATAAGACATATTTTTGAGACCCTTTATCCTTTTGGTGAGGAACTTTTGGGGCCTTTCCAGCTGCTGCAGGTGTCTGGTCAGATACATTCGAATGGGGCATTGTACTCAATCATAGGTCTAATGAGTGATGAGTACAGGGGGACGATGACCTCCCTTGATCTAGATGTGAATCCCTTCATGATCAGGTGGGCAATGTAGAAGGTTTTCCTAACTACTTTAACAACATGAGTGTCAAACAATAGGCTACTGGCAACTTGGGAACCCAGATCCCTGATGACTTCTTCTGTGCTCAGTGGATTGCCACCTATATGGTAGCTAGGGGTAACCTTGTTTTTCCCGAAGGGTATGACTATGCATTTCTTGGCATTTAACTTTAGGCCATGGCTCTGGCACCAGTTATCCGCTTCTCTGAGGCCCTTCTGAAGGATATCTGTGTCAGATGTGTTTTCGACTATGGCCCAGTTTGCAGTCATCTGCAAACTTTGTCAGCCATAACCCTCCTGTGTTTGCTTGTACTTCAGAAAAGTAGATGCCGAACAAGAGTGGACCCAGGACTGAGCCCTCTGGGACACCACTTGTGACAGGCTTTGAGTCTGACATGGCTCCAGCAACTCTGACCCTGTGGGTTCTGTCACTTAGCCAGTTTGCAACCCATCTTGTGATGTATGGGTTTACATTCAAGCTGATGAGTTTTTTGATGATACCTGAGTGGGGTATTGTGTCGAAGGCCTTTGCCAGGTTAAGGTAGGCTGTATGGACTGCCTTTCCCTCATCAATGGCCTTGGTGACTGTCTCGAAAAAGTCAACCAAGTTTAAAAGGCATGATCTGCCTTTGACAAAGCCAAACTGGGTTGGATCCAAAGTCTGCAAGTTCCTTATGTCTTTATTTATGAGTTCCATTATGATCCTCTCCATGGCTTTGCAGATAAGGCTTGTCAAGCTAATGGGACAGTAATTTCCAGGGTCGGTGGAGGCACCGCCTTGTGAAGTGGGACCACAGTCGCCGGCGCCACTCCTTGAGTGCGTATCCTGAGGTGAGGCTAAGATTAAACAGCTGTCCTAACTGCGGGTTTAATTCCTCATTGAGTTCATGGAGCACACAGCCGGGGACACCATCCGGTCCCATGGATGCTGTGTTTTTTACTTTGGAGAGAGCAGTTCTCACCTGGGCGTTGGAGATGTTTGGGGCTACAATCCTCTGGTATAGATATCTCTCCTTTGGGGAAGGGGAGAAGTTTGCACTGAACCTGTCAGCCAGTATGTTGGCAATGTGTGTAGGTTCAGTAATCTTCACATCATTTTGAACTAATTCTGAGCATATCTGGGAGTTTCCTCCTAGGTTTCTAACATAGCTAAAGAAGGCCTTATGATTGTCTTTTGAGTCCTTGGCGATTTTTCTCTCAAAGTTTGCCTTGGATGATTTTATGAGAGCTCTTTTTTAGTTATAATGATCAAAGGTGTCTTACCTTTCAAGGATTTTGCTCTATCTTGTAGTAGCTTCCTCCTTTTGTTGTAGAGCTTGTTTATGGCTGGGGTCCACCAGACTGGACGCTTGCCTTTGGTACAAAGAGTCTTAGTTTTGTTTGGGATTGCCTGATCCATGCAGTCCTGTAGGTGCTGGTAGAAGGCATTTGTAAGTGATTCAGCGGTTTGAGTAATGTTTACCACTGGCTCAGGGGCCTTAAAGGAGACCACACTAGTTTTAGAAGTGTGAAGTCTGCTTTTGAGAAGTTTTTCACTGTGGTCTTTTTGTTTCAGGTGGGGGCGGGATGAGGACCTCCAGCGAGATTAGTTTATGATCTGATCTCACCAGTGAGGGGTATACTTCCGGTGTTGAACATTGTGATCCCATGTTCGTGATGATGAGATCAAGTATGTTTTCTCCTCTTGTGGGGATGGTGACTAGTTGTTCCATGGCATTTGAGTTTATGAACTTCAGGAACCTTTGGGCTAGAGTGTTTGGGCTTGAGTAGTGTTCCCAGTCTATATTAGGGTAGTTGAAGTCACTTAGTATGATAGTGTTTGGAGATACATTTATCCCCTCCATTGTTTTCAGGAAGGCCATGTGAGGTTCCTGAGTTTGAGAGGGTGGCCTGTAACATGCTACAAATTGCAGAGCAGTCTTGCCTATGGTTAATTGCACCTGGATGGTCTCCGATGCATCGTGCGTTGCCACCAACCTTGAGGTGTGGGTGTCCTTTATGAATATGGACACCCCCCCTCCTTGGTGTTGTCCGGATTTTGGGGCCGGAACGCATGATATGAGGTGAAACCTGCTAGTGCTGGGGTGCTCTCAGGAGCCTTGAACCAGGTTTCTGTCACAGCACAGACATCGATGTTCTCCATACTGAGAAGGGCCTCGAGTGCGTGCATCTTGAGATTGAGACTTCTGGCATTGAGCAGCATTACCCTTAGTTTTTTTACTTTTTTGTGTTCTAGGGTGGTAGGTTTAGAAAGAATAGCTGCAGCCCACTGATCTCACCATTTTATATGCCAAAAACCTTATTGCGTTTAGTACCTCCTGCTGCAAATGGGAAGTTCTGCTACCTAAATAACTGCCAACAACTCAGATTGACTCATTCTGTACTACAGCATGCATTTAATGCTTTCTGCTATGTTTGCAGGGGCAAACACTCTAGCTTAGCTGATAACGGATGTGCGTTAAATAATAACTCAGAATAAAGATCTGCATTGCACCAGCCACTATACAAATGCATTACTTCCAATACAAATTTAACTTCACAGTATGTAAACATCATTGCAATTCCTACAAAACAGCAGCATGCACGGGTGTTCCTGAGCTACTAGTGGTGTTGGTTGATTATGGTTCTTCTTCTTCTTCTTTCGGCTTAGGGGTTGCCACAGCGGATCACCTGTTATGGTTCTTAATGATCACACAAACATGGTCACATGGGGAAAATAAATCTATATAGTACAAAACACTGTTTAGCTCTCTTGTCTATTATTCCATTAGTTGTATCTTTTTAATACTAATCTGCCGATTAAAATCAGAGTAGCCATTTGACAGCAAACTACAAGCTACAATAATAGAGGCCTAGTGTTCTACGGTTTCTTTACGTGTAAGGTATAAACTTGACCAGAGGGAGAATGGACATTGAAAAGGCTCAGGGTGAAGCTGCAGAATCTGCAAAAACATCTCCCAAATTGATTTTTATGCAGTCAGTGGCAGCTTACCGGAAAGATTTAATCAGCCAGATTGCTTTCAGGGATACCGGTAAGTAAAGCTGCTACCCATTCTCTCCCAGTTTAGGGAATGAAACCAGTTATAACTTGACCCATGGAAATACTAGTCTTCTTCCTTACTTTACAACTCAAAAGTGAGGGGGAAATAAATAGCAGATTAGAACGGTTCAGCCAAGGATGTAAATGGATATCCGAGAAGTCTCCCCAGTCCCCCTTCCCAAGCACAGTGTAGGCCTGTGTAAAACATTTCCTTTTTCTCTGTTGCTATAAAATTAAAGACCCTTACATAATGTAATCCTATTAATGGTGAAAGGAGAGTCTCTAACTTGTGTACATCATTCAAATATTAATGAAATTAGTCTCCATGATCAGTATGGTACCGTACATTATTTTGAAAATTTCAGTTTGTGTTCCTTTTCCTCACAACCAATCAATGTTGTCAAAAATCGCGCCTAACTCAACTACATCGGAAAAGCGATTGGAGGTTGCAGAGTCAGGTGATTTTATAATCTCCTCAATTGGTCCTCCAAATATATCGCTATTGTAGTTGAGTTAGGCGCATTTTAGTTAAAACTTCAGAGCATCGATTGTGTTGTGAGAAACTTGCGGAATTCAGAATTCCTATTCAATTTCTACTCAAGAAGTGACTGTGCAGAGTTCTGAACTCCAGCACCAAACTGGTATTGACAAGAAGTCTGTGAGAGGTATATATATTATATTTTTTTTAATTTTTGGTTTGATCGTACCAAAGAGCCCCAATATTCAATTTTATTTATTGTATTTTTTTAGTGGAAAGTCCAACTCAACACATTTTAAAAAGGTCTCTGAAATAACTGTTAAATTGATTGCATTTTTAAAATACAGGGAGGTAAACACAGTGCTGTATGTTAATATGGACAGTGATCTTGAATGATGTTGAAAACTTTGCGATTGTTATCTTGCCTTGTAAATTTTGTGGAGCTGCACAAGAAGATACATACAGAGATAACCTCAGCATGGAGTAAGCAGTAGTGTTCATTATCCTGGTAGGGAGGGTAAGTTATCATTGGTCTGAAACTATTTCAATGCTGTTGTGCTCAGAGGAATTTCTTGATGTCATGTTACAGCTTATGTCAAGATTAACAAAACTGAACAATTTAACTGGTTGTACAGTCTCAAGATATGCAATTTGTGAAAGTAACATTTAAAGAAAGATTGTGAATGTGGAATTATCGCAGTAAAAAATACTTCCCAGTCCTAGCATTGCTATTTGTACATTGTGATATCTGTCATTGCGTACAAAATGTTTACAGTTTTTCCTATGCCCTTTATTTCTCCAGAAAATGCTGTGTAATGACAGGATGTCTGTAGGCTGATTGAAGTATAGCACCCACAGACAGAGACAGTTTTGTAAAGGAATTGCAACATGCCAAAGCAAAGAACAGAGCATGCATTCATTTGTGAAGTGTTTTATTTCTTTTGTCAGCATAATGAACGCATGTTGTTGTGGCCATTGGCTAAGTCATTAGTACTTGACACCGTTTTATTTTGTACATTAGATAACAGAAGCAGTTATTTCTTGTATTGAAATGAGTTGCAGTATGTCAGGAGAAAGTGCTGCTATGTCTTCAGGAGCCAAGCGAGAACTACATCCACAGTCTCTCTTCAAATTTTTCAGAAAGGTCATGTTTAGAGAGAAGTGCCAAAGTACAGAATTA
>NC_056748.1:1055885732-1055923232 GCF_019279795.1 Protopterus annectens
AGTCACACCAGTCTTATATGTAAAGCCATGGAAAGAATGATCAACAGAGATATAGTAATCCTCCAGACACGGGACCCAACCCAGTTTGGTTTCATCAAGGGCAGATCATGTCTACTCAACCTAGTGGACTTCTTTGAGAAGGTCACCAAAGCAATGGATGAGGGCAAAATAATTCGCACTGCCTACCTTGACCTGACCAAGGCATTTGACACAATACCCCACTCAGGTATTGTTGACAAACTGAGGAGGTTAAGTACAAACCCATATGTCACCCAGTGGATAGCCAACTGGCTCACAGACAGCACTCAGGAAGTTAGAATTAGGGAGTCCACCTCTACAAAAAAGCCAGTCACAAGTGGGGTCCCTCAGGGATCAGTCCTTGGACCACTCCTTTTTGGTATTTACTTATCAGAAGTCAAGGCTAATTTCAGTGGTCTCTGGCTGACTAAATTTGCAGATACTTGCAAATTAGGAGCTGTCATTGAATCTCACACTGAGAGGCTGACACAGACAAACAACTGATGTCAGAGCCATGGACTAAAACTAAATGCCAAGAAATGCATAATAGCATCCTTTGGGAAATCATCAATCCCTGGTAACTATCATATTGAAAACACACCCCTTAGAGTTGATCCAGTACTCAGGGACTTAGGGACACACATAGATAGTAATCTAGCCTTTGAGCATCACGTCTACAGTGGTGAGGAAATAATTCTATGTTGCGCAACTTATAAACAAAGGTATAGCCTCTAAGTCCAGTGAAGTCATTGTTCCACTGTATTCAGCATTCATCAGACCTTTCATTGAGCACAATGCCCCCTTTGGTATGTACCTAATCAGGCATATCCAACAATTGGAATGTCCACAGAGGTTCCTCACTAAAAGAATACAGGGTGTAAGTAATCTGTCCTATGCAGACTGCCTCAAGGCCCTATCCCTGTATTCTGTCTCCTACAGGCTTTTGAGGGGAGATCTATGCCTGGCTTACATGGCATTGTCAGACCCCACTCTGATGAACCTCCTGCATATTCAAAAAACAAACAGCACCAGAATTACCCATTCTAAAAACTTAAACCTTGCCTGTGATATAAATAGGACCTGCTGGAGAGATAGGTATGTATCCCAGAGACTACCCCATCTATGGAACAGGCTCCCCATCCATGTGAAGCAGAGTTCCTCCCTAACCTAATTCAAGTGCAACTTGGACAATTGGTTGGGAAACCGGAAATGGTTCTCTCCCAGGCCTATTCTTACACTTAACAAGGGTATCAGAACTTGTCATAGATTTGGGATGCATGGCTAAGCTTAAAAAGGCCCTTGTGGTAATCAGCCTAGTAAACACCTATGAACATATGAACCTATAAGGTAAAGTGTGTGCGTGTGTGTGTGTGTGTGTGTGTGTGTGTGTGTGTGTGTGTGTGTGTGTGTGTGTGTGTGTGTGTGTGTGTGTTGTGATAGACCTGGCTTTTCAGGGACAATGCTAGTGTGTGTGTGTGTGTGTGTGTGTGTGTGTGTGTGTGTGTGTGTGTGTGTGTGTGTGTGTGTGTGTGTGTGTGTATGTGGAAATAATATTGGTGCTTACATGCATAAACCTACTAGGTAGTGCTAAACAATAATGCATTAACTCTATCACAGAACATCTAGATTTTTAGAACTTCTGAGGGCTACCACTCCTGGCTGTATAACTGACTTATTAGGGGATAGGGGCCTCTGTCATCAGCCCTACATAGTCTCAAAATGACTCACTCAGAGGTAAGCAAAGAAAGTCATTATAGTTTGTGTGGAGGCTCAGGATAGTATTGTCATTACTTAACAGAAGGTTAAATTATTTAACTTGTCTAAAGCTAGGATACAGTCTAGGAACAACATCTTGGAATGCCTTAATATGGGTGGGATTTTTTTTAGTTTCTTCTCAACTGAAATCAGATGCATATACAGATTGCTATCTTCTAGAGGTGGAAGAAAGGGGACCTGCTGCATATGTACATTGAAACGTGCTCTATTTGTTCTTTCAGTGTTGTTCTAGTTTGACATCAGAGGGGGTACACAGAAGGTATTTGTCTGTCTTTTGGGATTAGGATGAGGAAACAATGTTTAGCTGTATGACAGAACAACTAAAAATATGACTTGTCCTTTCAGGAGCAACAAAGCCAACTTAGTGATGCAATTCCCAATAAGGCCCAATGGGCTGATAATAAGCAAGTCCAAGAACATGTTGTAACAACTGCAACCACTTTAATAAAATAAAAAAGGTTAAATTGACAAACGCTTTCATCCTTTAAAATTGGACTTCATCAGAATCATTCAACATTACACAACATTCTCTTAAATAGTATAAAATACATCATTTGATCTAGATCAATTGACTTGCTAATTTCAATCTTAAAGGTAAATCAAGTAAAAAAATGTAAAATAATGTTACATTATAAAAACCATAGCCTTTTTCTTTAATATCGGTACAATGGAGGTGTGTTCATTGATACCTGGTGCCATTGTGGCATTTAACCTTAATTGCCAATGTAGTTCACACTCCTCCATTTTGTTTTCCAAAAACCTCCCTTTTCATCTCTTTTCACTTTTTCTACTAGACCAAAGAGAAATTTGTTACCCTTACAACAGTGCTTAATATGTTCAAAAAGGGCATTGTTCTCATCCCAATTCTTAATAGCGTATAATTTTTTTAAATTTTTTTATAGGTTATTTATATATAATTTATATATTGTATAGATACATATACTAAATAGGTAATGTAGGGAGTCGGCGGATGGTGCGGGCGGGCCAGGCGCCTCCCCCGGAAGCCAGGTCTGCGATCCCATCCTTCCAGCCCTCAGGGGTGCAGAGATATGGCCGCCATGGTGTCCTCACACCCGGGTCCGTCTGCAGGCAGTGTTTTGGCCTCCAGTCATCCAGCTGGCACCCTGGGGAAGAGGCCCTGCGAACGGCAGCACGCGGGAGGCGAGGGGCTGTGGGCCAGGAGGCTCGGAGAGGAGCAGCTTTGACGGCACCCTGCGCGGTGGCGGAGGGAGGCAGACATGAGCGGCAAAGTGCGCAGAGATGCTGGGACCCCGGGCCATCTCCCCCGCAAGTTTGAAAGCTCTACATGGAGGGCAAAGGGCAGAACCTGTGTCACGGAAGCCCGGATGAGAGACTGATGGAGGCCTCGTGGCCCAGCAGAGTTCCACGAGGCCGGGAAGGATCAGAGGGAGGTCCCCCTGAGAGGCTCAGAGAGCACTGGGGACATGGAACGATTTGGCAGCCTCCAGGAGATATCCAACCCGGGAGAAGAGCTCTCCCGCCCCTGTAGAAGTGGAAGCCCGGAGGGGGGTCCCTCCCCACGGAAGTCTGGAAGGGAGAGAGGTGCTGAAATCGGCCAATTTTATTACACAGCCTTGAATGTAACTAGTTTTAGTATATGCATTTAGAGCTAACTGTTTTTGCAGTAGTAATGATGGTGTTCCTTTAAATGTGCAACAAGCAATCAGGAAAGTAGTGCATTTGAATGTTAAATACTGTATTTAAGGGATGAAAGTTTCTGACTAATAGTATCATCTGAAGAAGCAGTCTTTGTAACTGTGAAAGTGCTTACGTTTGGATTCCATTAAAGACGTTTTACTTTTATAACTGCTGGGCATCATTTTATTCTGCTACATTTTATGCTTTTCCTGTTGAAATAGTAATTTAAATCTAAAAAGGGGGGAAAGGATTCCTGTTGACTCATCAAAGGTAATTTTGATGAGCGGAAAAAAAATTTAAACCATTCGTTGAAACCACCTTTGACAAACAACTCAACATTTTTTTTTTTTTGCAGGGGTGCAAGCTGCCCTGCACTCCCTCACACTCCGGACTTATACATAGCAACTCTGAGGTCACACAACAGTGGAGAAAGAAGCAAACTCCAATGTTATCAAACGTAATTTTGGCAAAGAGTACTCACTTTTTTTTGTATTTGCCAAACTTACATTTGATCAAACATGCTCCTGGAGAAAACAGAATGCACAAAGATCTGCTTTGTTTAACAAGTGTTGTGGCTTTGACACTCATTCTATAAATATACACTTGCATGTAGGAGTGTGTGTGTGTGTGTGTGTGTGTGTGTGTGTGTGTGTGTGTGTGTGTGTGTGTGTGTGTGTGTGTGTGTGTGTGTGTGCAGCTACTTCATTTTATTGTACAACCGCATCATCGAAGTACTAAACGTCAAGAAGAAAAAGTCGACATTGCAGAACATTGTAACATCAGAACACTGAAACACATTACATCGAAACCTAAGACATTGAAAACACTACAAAAAAATGTAAAACCTGCAACCCTATACCTTTGCAACAAGTAACCCAGTCAATTCCTGCCCCGAAACTCAAACTCAAGTTCAACAACACAGCACAAAAATAAATTACTAAATAACTACCTCACACATCTGTCTACATAAAAGAAAAACAAAAGCAAAAATAAGTAAATTAACTGTACGAGTCCCAGTTAACCAACCCATCAGTACAATTACCTTGTTTTCCCTCATGTTTGCAGGGGGCAAGCCCCCCTGCACCCTCCACACCCCCGTTAATTAAATATACCATCTTCGAGATCGCACTAACTTGAGGAAAAGGGCAAACTACCTATAAATAACACCGGTTTACCTTTTAAACATAACTGAGTGTTCCATCAGCCTCCAATGTGAACACTGAAAAAACGAACGTTCGCCCATATTTTTTTTTCTTAGTTACGGAACAGTGAATGCATTCTTAAAGTAATATCACCCTCTATACATGGTACAGTGCACGTTCTACTATTATTCAACAAAATGACATGTGACAATTTGAAATTGCAGTATTCTGGAATTTTGACTTTTTTCTCTCAACGTATAAAATAAAGTGGATCCATATATATATATATATATATATATATATATATATATATATATATATATATATATATATATATATATAATGGTGTTACATTTTTGTGAACTTTCTGTATATAACTTTGTATTTAAACAGTTGTAGATATTTTCCATAGTGTATTGGACAATGTCATTATCACTTTAGGGGAGGAATACTTGTGTGAAGTAGCTCACAAGTGCAGACCTCCAAGTGTTTTAGGTACAAGTTAGTAAGACCAAGACAGAGGTTTAGAGAAAGTCAGAATGAGACAGGTACCAGATGTGTATGGAGTAGGTAGTGAACAGATGAGTGGAGAACAGAGCATTGGCTCTGGACGGAGTCACATCAGATCAAATTGCTTGTTATCATCATATCTAACCTGTGAACAAAGATTGTATTTTTAGGACATTATTCACAAATGATCCCATGGCAAAGCTAGTAAGCCAACAATGTGAACATAGGCTGTAGGTAATGGTAACAGTTGATGTGACACCCAGACCATATGTACAAAGTAGGAAAAAGGATAATGATGCCAATGCAGATTCACAAATGACCCAGGAAAGGTACAAAAGTTGTTTTAATAATGTCTATAACAATGTTAGAAAGAGAGCATTTTAAATAAATAAATAATGACTCTGTAAATATGGTAAAGTGCTGGTTTAATTTCCCCAAGTCTTTTGAGTTTCTAATACCATGACGGGAATGGACCCCATTCTAAGTCAAAGTATGATTAAAGTTCATAAACTTAATACTGTTTCACTCTTTCATATTAGCCAAAAATGCACTTCGCAGCACCCACAGCATGACAGAATTGACTCCTTCTACAATTCATACAGAGTTACATGTATCGGTAGCATATTGGTAACATATCAGTAACATATCTAAATAAGACTGTAAACTCTTTTTTATGAGACCCATTGCTACTACTGCTATTGGAACTGTGGAATTGTATGGGTATCCTTCTTCCACATTGCCTCATTTCTGCCTGCATATCCTGGTATTGTATGACTTTGTGTGTCTCTGTAGGTAAGATGCTATAATCCCCTTAGTGTAGCAAGCAATTTCAATGGTCAGTGCTACTTTTTTCTTCTTTTCATGGACTACTATATCTGGTTTGCTCATATCTATTTTTTTTGAACTGTTGATAATGGGTTATCCAAGTGATATAAACTTCATCAGTCTCTATAATGCTTTATGGTTCATGTTTTCAATGTTTTTTCAGTTACTTCAATACTGTAATGTTTGCACAATCCCAAATGCAACAGTCTTGCCACATTATTATGCCTTTCAGTATATTGGCCCACTGCCATTAATGTATCACACACAGCAAAAAGATGTGCAACTGTTTCTACTTCTGTTCTACAGAACCTACAGTTACCTGTTTCTCCCACATGTTCAATGGACTTTGTAAATCAACGTGTATGTACTCCACTAGTCTTGGCCACCAATACTAACCGTTCATCTTTTGGTTTAAATTCATCTCTCTTTAACCATTCCTGCATCAGATCTGGATTGACATGAGGTTGTTCTAGGAGTTTCAGTATTTGCAACTAGTTTTATGCCTTTTTCACATGTCTTGCCTTCTCATCTGATCCTTCTCCCTATATTCTGTCTTTTGTTTTGGCACAGTCAGTTGCTGTCTGATTTTTGTCTACTTCTGGTTTGATTTCCATTCCTACTTGACACCGATATGCTTCTGTTAAACTAAGTAAAGAAGTCATCTGAAACTTGTTATCCTCACGTTTTAAAACTTTCACTATGTTTGGATATGGTGAAGTCAGCAGATATGTATATAGTCCTATGACTGCAGATCTATGCATGTAATCAGTTTTGAGGAGGCCCATACTTCCTTCAGAATGAGGAATATATATTTATTTATTTTACATTTGTTAACTGGGCTAGTCTAACTGGATACATGTCCATTTTCAGTAGAGGCCCGGGGAGAAAAGCTCCAAGACAGACACAGACAAACAAGATCATTAATGTTACAAAAATTAGACATAGATGAAATATTTCTGCACATTTCATAAAAAATATGTACAGTATTTAGAGCTAATTATTTACATACACTAGTAGCTAAATACAGCTTCATATTTTTGCATACATGCTTTCATGTTGCACTAAAGGACAGTAAATTAGAGGAGCGAGTAGAGTTAGTAAAGATGCTAGTAGCAGTAATGATTGTTTAGTCGGGGTTACTACAAGGGCAAAGCCAGTGTGTTGTCAGGAAGATTTTAAGTTTTTGTTTAAAGAGTGATAAGGAAGGAAGGGAAGTAAGTTCACTAGGTAGAAGGTTCCATTTTTTCCCAATTGTATTTGAGAACATAGAGTCTCCTGCCATGTTGTTAGACTTATTGATGTTAACTAGGAGTTTATTTGATGAATGCAAGGCATTAAGATTTCTATAAGGGGTTATGAGGTCTAGAGTATTGGAGTATTGTTAGGTTGGTAAAGGATCTTATGGGCAATAGTAAGTTGGTTGAATTGAAGCTGATTTTGTAGTTCAAGCAACCCGAGCTGTTTGAGATTATGACAGTGATGGGTTCTGAAAGGTTTACCAGTGGCAAATCTGGCTATGCTGTTATAGGAGGTAGCTAGTTTGAGAAGGTTATTTTTGGAAAGGTTGGTATATATTGGTGAGGCATAGAGAAGAGTAGAGATTAGATGGCAGTGGGCAATGGTAGTTCTTGCTGTTGGTGTTAAGAAGGGCTTAGTTTTATACAGGGAGCCCATTTTTCTGTTAACTGATTTTATAATGTTGTTAATATGGGTATCAAACTTAAGACTGCTGTTTATTGTGATCCCTAGGAGTTTGGTAGTAGAGTCTGGTGATATGAGGGTGCCATTATTAGAGATGACTGAGAAGTCTATTGGTATTGACCTACGAGTAGGAGTAAAGAGCGGGAGCTTTGTTTCTTTTGGGATTCAAAAGGAGGCAACACTTTGAGAACCATGTCTCAGCTATGTTAAATACCTTCTGGGTTTGGGATTGCAGTTCAGATGCAGATTTGGCTGTACAGATGAATGTCAAATCATCTGCATATTGTATACAAGCTGCATTGGGAATAGCTAAGTAGAAATCATTAATGAAAATTGAAAATAAGAGAGGACCTAGAATGGAGCCCTGGGGTACACCCAGTGTGACTGGCAGGTGAGATGATAGTTTATTCTCCCGGAACACTGCCTGTTGCCTGTTGCTCAGGTAGGAAGTGAACCATTTTACAGATAGAGAATCTAGGGAAAGTGACTTGAGAAGATAAATAAGTAATGAGTGTTTACCATATCAAAAGCCTTTGAAAGATCAATGAATAGAGCTGAAGAGAGTTCATTGTTATTGAAGTATCTATTAATGGTGTCAGTAAAGGATAAGAGGGCAGTAGTGGTACTATGATATGGCCTAAAGCCATGTTGGCATTTGGCTAGTATGTTGTGTTGAGTGAGATGGCCTATTAGTTGATGATGAATGCATTTTTCTATTAGTTTTGCTAAGGGGATAGACGGGCTATGGGCCGATAGTTTGAATAGTCATTGGAGTTACCACCTTTGTGCAGGGGGATGATGTGTGAGATTTTCCAAATGGCAGGGATGGATCCTTCCTTAATGGTTCTATTTATAAGGATGGCAATAGGATAAGCTACTGATTAGCTGCTTTTTGCAAATATTCAGCAGGAATCTGGTCAGCGGAAGGGGTACAAGGCTTACGTTTAGCTAGGAGTTTGAAAATGGAGTTAGTAGAGATGGGTTGTAGTAGGACGGTACGAAGTGTGCTAGTCATACGGGTTTGTAGGCTGGAAGTGTCAGGGGGTAGCTGACTGGCTAGAGATTGGATGGTTTCTGTGAAGAAGGAGTTAAAGTCATTTGCAGTTTGGAAGGGAGTGTCATAATTAGCTCCTATAGGGGTTGGTGTACTGGAGTGTCCTGGGTAAAGGAGTTTATTAATACTTGCCCAGAATCGTTGAGGGTTATTTTGGTGTGTTTTCTGTATTTTACAGTAAAAGTTTTTTTTGTCTAAAAGTATAGATTTTTTTAGCTGCGTTTCTTAATTTTCTAAATGTTTGTTGATCAGATGTGCTTTTAGTAGTTCGCCACTTAGTCCAGGTTTTATTTCAGAGTAGGATTTTTTGCCTGGTGTCTTTGGAGAGACATGGGGCTGGTTTTGCCCTGATTCTTATTATACATTTGGGTGAATGCTGGTCTAGGATAGTTAAGAATTTAGAGTTAAAGTATTGGATAGCCTCTTCTAATGGGAGAGTTTTTAGATTAGCCCAATCACAGGCACTAAGTTCACTCTGGAATAGAGTTTGGCTGAATTGTTTGTTGGAACGTATAGCCCTGCATGATGTTGGGTGTGAGATATCTATTCTTTGCCTGATTATATAGGTCAAGCAGGGGTCACTTATATCGTTAGGGAAAATACCTACTCTATAAGTTTGGTGATGATTATTAATGAGTATCCAATCTCTTTTTGGTTTGGTTTGTTAATTCTAGTTGGGGAGGTGATGGTCTGAGAGAAGCCATGAAGGTTAATATGTGAAGTGGGATGCTCAGTATTGATACACTTCCAGTCAATATTGACATCACCAAGGATTATAATTTCTTGTGGGAAGGTTGCTGAGACCCAGCTAAGAATATCCTCCAAGGAGTTAATGTTATTTCTAGGAGGTATATAGATACATATGCTATTTATGGATTTACTAGAATTTAGCTGAATCTTTGAAATGAAGACTTCTGCATTACTATCTTTGGGTGGGCTACAGGGTGAGGTGATAACTTGTAGCCCATACTTGAAAAGAATTGCTACTCCCCCTCCTTTTCTGTTTTTACGATCATGTCTCAATATATTATATCCTGGTGGGATAATTTCATTATCTTGAGTTTGTGGCTTTAACCAAGTCTCTGTGAGGCATAAAATGTCAAAAGAGTATATGTCTAAGAGAGACTGGAGATGAGGAACTTTATTATTGACACTTTGAATATTGAGATGTGCTATCAGGAGTGAGTTGGGGAGTTTATTAGGGCTGAGTGTGATAGCAGGATTGGTGGTAGGAAGAGCAGAAGGTAGGACATTGGCTGGGCCTGGATTAGGATGGATGTCACCATTTTGTAAGGACTGTCTTTTTAGAATGTGTAATTTGTAATGTAGATTACTTAGTAGAAACTGAGCTTTCTTGGTTAAGGGATTATAGTATTTGATGTAGGACAGTCTGTGGAACTTTGCAAGTATGTAAGTAGGTACAAATATTATATTTGTTATTATATTATATTTATGTTTATTATTATTATGTTAATATAATTTTGGTATACTGTTTTTTATATCTCATTAGTAAGTATGAAGCATTTTTCTTGATTTCCTGTCCAGTGGATCCAATACTTTTTGGGGCCAGTTAATCGCCCCAAAACCGTTAGTTAAAACAAGAGCAGCAAATTGGTTTATAGCTTGGACTTTGGTTCCTAGATGTCAAGGCTGTTTTCAGCATTAACTATACTCTTCTAAAATATTTCTTACTGAGTTTTGTTCATATTTGTTCATGTCTTATTGTCGTTCCTTCAGCAGTTCCCAATTATTTATACACTCCCTCCTGCTCAAGTTCTTTCATATCACATTCCTGCCCCAGACTGATATTTTCTTGGTGCGGCAGCTTTAAATGCTGCTTTTGCACATTTATAAAGACCAAATGATATTCTTATGTCATCTGAAAAAGTTTTGACTATTTGCAGTTGTGCTTTCATCCCCTCATCTGATGAACTATCCAGTTTTAAATTATCCACAAAAAGAAGATGAGATGTCTTTACACTTTTTTGCTTGTTTGCATTATGGGAGCCAAGTTGTAACTATGATCTAATTTGTTAAGTAGCCACTTAATGAATTAAGGGCAAGACAAAAGAGCAGTGTTGACAAAGATTCACACTGGAAAATTCCTCTTTGAATTTTTATCCCTGGGATAATAATTTGGAATTTATCACGGCTTAGCTGTAAAGTGATTTTCCACTGTTTCATGGTCACTGTAATGTAATTGATCAATTCAGAGTGTATCTTATTACATCCGTAAGCACTCCTTTATCCATGAAAGTGGGATGCTGTTAAATGCTTTTTTGTAATCTATCCATGCCATACTTAGAGTCTTCCACTTTTAACAATACTCCATTATGTCATTATTTAACAACAAATGAACCTTTGTTACATATGACTTTCTTTTGTAACCCTTTAATTCTATTGCCATGATTGAGAGGCTTTTTTTCTAAATGATTATAATCTCTGTTGGCATCAATTCCAGTATGTATTTTATACATCATCAGAAAGCAAGTATATACTGGTCTATAGTTTTTAGGATAGCTTGTAGGTTCATCAGGAGGTATATCATTTTTCATGTTGTTAGCCAGGCTGGTGTCAGTTCAGGATCTGCATATAACTAGTTCTTACTTAGGGCTAAATCTTCATGTAAAGATTGTGAAGAGTGGGTAAAGATAGATGAAGGCTGCCAGCCTAGCCAGATAAAATTTTGCAGATAATTCTGTCATTTGTAAATATGAATGTAAACTACAGGCTTGTTGTCTTAAATGTAAAGAAATACTGTTATATGTGGAACTGGAAATAAATGTGACAACAGTGCACTCTACTGACCGGAGTAAAGCATGATGTAGATAGTGGTGCCGAAGGGTCTAGATGAAGAAATTCTTTCTATTATTTTAACCAAGAGTTAAATTGCTAGATTTAAACATGCAAATGTATTTTTATTGCTCTGCTTCCTGACCAGCTGCAAGGTAACAAAAGGAGATGTTAAGAATGTAAATGCAGTTTATGTTAGCCTGGGAACCCAGGGAAGTATGAAGAATGACGTAATGTGTAGCCTGGGAACCCCAGGAAAGTGTGAAGAATGATGTAATGTGAAGCAGAACTGCAATTTCAATTTAAACAGAGAGAACCAGAGATTATTAAGCATTTTTGTCTTGACCATCCAACTCATCAGCACTCTGCCTGTTTTCATATGTAAGTTATCTTAGACTTGTGTTTTCTTTTAGAAATAGCTAGAAACTAGAAATATTAGACTAAGTATTTTTCTGTGCTGTCAGAACTGTACTACTGAATTATTTTAAGTGTTTCTCTGTGATCTCTGAGTAGCACTGTATAGTAAGAAGTATTGTTTTGTGTTTTTATTATTTATTATTAAATATTTTAAAACTTTTCAACTGTGGCTGTTTTGTGTAGCGATAATTTAAGCTGTAGAGTACATTGCATATTTATAGTGATTACTGTACCAAGTCACTCTAATAAGCCTTGACTGTTTAGTTATACTACCAATTGGATAATAATATTGCACAGTAATAATTGGACACCAATTTAAGGGCCTTTGAGTAGCTGATAAATATTAGCTGGGTGGTGGCAGGCGGTACTACCATATAGTCTGGGTAATAGGGGCACAGCTGTAGAACCTGTGCCAGCCTTTCCCATGAGTGTATCTCAAAGTGTGTGTGTCAGCTATTTGGGCAGGGGCATGAAGCACTGGTTGGACAGAGAGGGTGCTGGAGGTTTTAGATTGCCCAACTAGGCTGAGATCTGGACCCTATAACTGTGCCAGTGGGGAGTCTTATTATTGTGTATATGTAAAAATACTATATATATAAAAAAAACATATATATAGTATTTTTACATATACACAATAATAATTTGTTAGTATATTTAAATGATTAAGCATTTTACTTCATTTTTATTTTGTGTATACATATATATAAAAATGTATAATGAATTATTCGATTTTCCTGTATATACAAAAAATGAGCTACATTTTAGAAACATGTTTTAGGTAGTTGGTATGGTTGAATAACATTTTTTATGCACCTTGTAGCTTTAAACCAGCTATTTATTGTTGTAAAATTGTTGATTAAATTAAGAGCAAGTTAATTAATTAATTTAGGGCTTGGTTTAGGTATTTGTATAAAAAATGCCATGTGTTTTATTCTAACTTTGTCTGAAGAAGTGCAAGCAACATTTTGCATGAAAGCGCTTACTAAGTTTAGTAAAGAAATCTGATTCCTATCTGACTGGCGTGATTTGTAGCCTCCGTTTTTCTTTTTTTCATTAATTTTGTCTCTGGCTGTTACTTCATTCCATTTCATATCTTGTTCATTTGAACTTCTTGCTGTTTATTTTACTTCTTCTATCCATTTAACTTCTTTGTTAGGTTCCACAGGGTCTTCAAAGATATTTCATCAATATGTGTCTATCTGTTCCTTTTTTGGTGGTGTTTCTATTCCTTTTGCTTTGCTTCCCAATTCTCTATAAAACTTTTTTGATCATCACTGAATTGCCTATTTTGTAGTTTTTCTTTATATTTATCTGCATATATTTTAAGTTTTTCTGCCTATGCTAATGTCTTTAGTTTATTATTTGTAATAGAGTCTGTTCTGATACCGTGCATAGCTTTTATCACATCTATCTTTCTAAGTATTTTTGTCGATCTCTTCTTTCAGTGACTCTTCTTCTCTTAATTGTTTTATAGTTTTCTCTATTCGATACTTCCATGATGACATTTGATTTCTTTCCTTTCTTTCACTCATTGCTCAGTGTTTTTTTTGGTAAGACTTTATCTGTTATTAATTTAGCTGCACAGTAAAATATCCTATTTACTTCTGTTTTATCACATGAATTTATGTTAATAGTATTGATTATGGTGTTCATTTGTTTTATCAAACTTCTAACATTTTGAGTTTTATTGACATTCTGTAATCCATTTCTTTAATCAGTCTTAATGTGCCTATCCATCTCTATTAAATCAAGCAACTCTTCCCTTAGATCATTTCTTCTAAACTGAAGACATATTCTTTATTCTCTGTTTCCTGCAGGCATTCTACAGAAAGTTCCAGAACATCTTCCCATGAAATATTTGCTTCAGCTGCATCCTGCGTTATCCATTACTCTTTCAGATGGGAACTCACTGACCTATCACTCCACAACATTGACTGCAGCAGAGTTGCGAATGTTTCCTGCTCCTTCTCCTCCTATGCAACTCCAGCTGCAATTTTGCACTGGTTTCCCACCGAAGGTTCCAGAAGATCTTCATGTAACAAATGATCAGATGCTTCCTGTTCCACCTGTTTTTCCTTAACTTAGGTACTCATTGTTGCATAATGCTGTGACATTACCCGAGTTGGATTTTCTACACTAAATCCTTCAAAGGTAATCCATAACTTTAGTTTCTACTTCTCCGTTACTAATCCTCTTTTCTACTTTTGCCATTTGTTGTCTTTTTTTTGTAATGTGAAAATTCCCATACCTGAATGCCTTTGCCTGTATTTCTCTTCAATTATTTTTGGAGATGCTTTTTTATTGATTAGTTTTGCTTCCTCCTTTGCATAAATATTGCACCATATTAAATATTTTTCTTTCACATGTCCATATTTCTTCTTCAGATTGTTCCATCATGCTGACACATAATCTGCTAGATTTTCTACACTAAATGCCTCACTTTGCTGGTATTCCATATATTCAGTTTTTATTTATTTAATTTGTACTTTACTTATCTTCTGTTCTATGTTCCCCTTTGGATCTTATTTTTGTGTAACAAGGAAACACAAGGTGGAAAGTGGTGCAGCAAAGAACTGGTAAACGGGTAATCACCACACGCCAAGAAGGATAGCCTCACTCCGTTGAAACACTCCGTTTATTGCAATAAGAAACAGCACAAACCATGGTGATTATCTTATTTTTGTGTATCGTGACATTTTCCATATCTGAGTGCCTTTGTATATATTTCTCTTCAAATATCTTGGGAGCTGCTTTTTTTAAGATTAGTTTGGCTTTCTCCTTTGTATAACCATTGCACCATAACAGACCTCTCTTTCTTTCTCATGCCCATGTTTCTTTTTTATACCTTTTAGTGTTCATTGTAATTTGAGTGATGTTTCTACAAATGAGTAGTGTTTCTGTAAAGCTGTTCTTCGAGAACATAAATGTATTTGTGAGAACACGTGAGTTTAATAAACTATTGGTTGTAAGATATAAAAAGTTGGATGAATGAATTCCACCCTGACAGCATCTGCCCTTTGTGAAAGTGGACATGGAAGTCTAGAGCAGCAGCTCTGGCACTGAGAAGCAGCCAGAGTGAAGGAAGACCTGGAAGAAGAATCTGGAACTTATTCCTGGAAACAGATCCTAGAGAGAGCTACCAGCACAGATTAGTTCTCAGTTGTATAGGCCTGAGTATAACATTGAGATAATGATATTTGTTGTGCTTTTAGTTAAACCACAACACTTTGTTTTTGTTTGAATGTAACTACCTTTTACTTTCATTTGTATGTAATAAACTGTCATTTTATATGATTGTTGTTTCAGCTACTTTAATGTTCCACAATATATAGGAGTATATTGTTAATGATCAAAATGTGAAAATATTCAGCATAACAGATCAACAAAATACTTAAAACATTCCTAATATCAAACAGCGAAACATAGAACCCAGAGAAGATGGCAAAAAGATTTGCTTTTGTGATCTTTAAACTAAAACCCTTCCACAACAATAGTGGTAGTATTACTGAAAGTTTTTTTAAGGTAAGGTGTAGGGGTAGGGTTGGAGAAAAAGCATGGTTAATGTTACTAAGGAGGTCCAGGGGGCCTTTACTTTCTCACATTTTCCAGGTTTTCTCTTTTCTAGGGCCAAACAAGTGCCTTAATCCCCCTATAACCTAAATATTTTGCCTTTCTCGTGTCTAACTTACTGCTTTTGCCACTGACAGTTAGCTTTGCTGGTCTCAGAAAGCCACATTCAGCCTGTACCTTAGTTAAATGGGATTCCCAATCCCCTAAGTATATTATGACACCATCTAGTTAAGTGCCAGCGTATCTGACATGGGACTTTAGACTTCTGTCCATTAATTTCTGTAAGGCCACTGGGTACCACAGAACACAAAATGAAGGATATCATACTGGAATTAACCCTGTGGTAACGAAAAGGCTGCTTTTTCTTAAGCTTCAGCCATTAAAATGATTTACCAGAATCCCTTTTAGAGGTCATGTGGTGAAGAATCTTGCATTCCCCAACTTTTCCATAAGTTCATCCACCCGGTGCAGAAGGTAGCTGTCAATTTTGGAATGCTATTCAGTTTCCTAATAGCATTACAAAACCTAACTGTCCCATCAGGCTTTGAGTCTAATACTTTGAGGGTGTTCCTCTTGATTTGTAACTCCCCTATCACCCCCATCTTAAGCATTTTGTACTTTCTGCATGGCCATTATCTGTGACAGGTATTCTCTAAGTCACAATTTTCCCCTGGAATGGTCTCATATAGTTCAGGAAACTTCCGTAAATAACCAAAAACATTACCAAACTGTGCATGAATAGTATTGCTAAATGATGTTTACCCTAAAGGTTCAATATTGAATATGGCTAAGCATTAAACTTGGTAAAGAATTCAACTATACTTAATTCCAATATAAGATAAACGTAGTAAAGAAACACTCCATATAGATTTGGCAGGTACACCTCTAACATACCATTAACAGTCAAAAAATATTAAGCATTGCATTTGTATTGCTTTGGGATTTGAATTTTACCTGACTTTGTAATATGTATGTCTATCATACAATATATATATATATATATATATATATATATATATATATATATATATACAAATATGTATATATACACATATATTTGCATAGGTTCCATTAAAATGCCCAAACTGTGAAGAGCTCACGCTACTGAATTAACAGGTGCAGGGTTCACAAATTAACTTTAAGAATGTTGCTAATATTTAGATGTGAGAGAAATCATGGTACAGTGGGGTTGGGGAATTTGCCCTGTCCCCACTATAATGCAATCTTGGAGTTGGTATATCTAATTAGTAGGGGGTGTGGGGGGATGCCCCCCTTTAAAAAGTATGTTTTGTTTTGATTTCAGTCTTTGTGATTCAAAGTCTTGTGTATTTAAATTTTTAGATTCAAGCTGTTTTACTCTATGTCTTAGCATTAGATCTTTTGATAGTTTGAACATTTGACAGTCACTCATATATAGGGACTCGAGTGGAATCCCAGGGATGTATTTTCTATTTCCCATCCAGTTATCCAGGTTGTGCTTAAAAAGGAGTTAAGAGGTACTCTACCTGACGTGGAGAGGGATTCTATTCCACAGATGGGGGAGATTATATATATATATATATATATATATATATATATATATATATATATATATATACACTTATACCTAATGTTCGGAATAGCTAGCTTCAACAACAAAAGGTTGACAACACAGACACAGAGACATCACTACATATGTACCAAGGAATACCTTCACAGCATGAAAGCAAATAAAAAAGAAGAGAAAAACTTTGCTTTTCCTGGGGGGGGGGCAAGCCCCTCTGCACCTCCACACATCCAGCTAATTATATATACTACCTCTAAGTTTACACAATCCCAAAGTGCGTCAACAAGCAGATGCTAACATTTACCACTGATAGACTTTACATTCAATGTTGTAGGAGGGAGGACTCACGTCTTGCCACAGTGTAGGAAAAGAACAAATGACACGTGGGACATGCAAAGGCAAAGGCTAGGCAGAATACAATTGCCCATAGCAGTACATGTGGTTTCCCTATCACAGTTCAACTTTTAACACTGGATGAGGAGGAGCATCTCTCTATAAGGGGTGATGAATTTGATGACAGATGAGGATGCTACTGGACTCAACAGAGGCGTGTAGACACCAGTACTTTCAGGCCACTGTGGCAACAGCAGTCATGCATTGAGGAAGGGTGGTGTGTTGCTGATTTCACTATATTATGATTAGACGTACTGGCCATGATACCTGTTCATATATAACCCTTAATATTTCTCATAATCAAATGGACCATCCACATCAAATCTGTCCCAAAGTCAACCATCTTAAAGTGCTGCCATCATTTGTTTCTGAATAAGTCACTACATCTGTCCTCATTAACCTTGTACTCACATATTTCTTCACAAGGTCAGCACCAGAAGGAACCACTTCCAGCGCTTCAGCAAAGCAAGCTAATGTTGACAGCAGAATGGCTATCAAAAATGATGCCATAATTCTCAAATCCATGACACAACCTGAAGACAGATCCACACAACAGCAAAGTATACTGGAAGGACCACCTATTCCACAGCTGGTGGATAACTCCATAGGCAGTCACACAGGATCAGTCACTCAGTAGAATAAGGAAATGACATTACAGCAGTGGGAGGATTGGACAACAGGTAAGTGAACACCTGTTTCATGTCAACAACTTTGAAGAAGACACTACCCTTTCAGAGGTAGAACTACCCCAAATCACACCTATACAAAGAGGTGGCTGCAGCAGATATTCCGTGATATTGTTCAAGCATGGGCCACTGCCACTGAGAGTCAGGTAGAGATGGTTAGAGTATTGCAACGTATATGTGAGGAATTTCACCAGTACATGGGAATGGTGGGGGTAAGGCACAATGTCATGATGATTCACAGGATCAGTATTGCTGCGCACACACATAGCATCTATGACTACTTCCCATGCAGGAGACATAGTTTGGAAACAAACCGGGATGTAGACAAGGTACTGCTGCACAAAGCCAAAAACACAGCATCACTGGGACCGGACGGTGTCCCAGGCTGCGTCCTGCATGAGCTCAAAGATGAACTAACCCCTTACCTAAACACACTGTTTAAACCCAGCATCTCCACTGGTTACATGCCCACAGAGTGGCGCACAGCAACAGTTATTCTGCTCCACAAAGGTGGAGTCACAACGGACCCCCGGGAACTATCGCCCTATAAGCCTGACTAGCTTGGTCTGCAAAGCTATGGAGCGCATCATCATGGATCTCATTAACAGAGGCATTGGAAACCTCCAAACACTGGACCCCACCCAGTTCGGCTTTGTTAAGGGCAGATCATGCCTCCTAAAGCTGGTGGACTTCTTTGAGACAGTTACCAAGGCTATAGATGAGGGAAAGGTGGTCCACACAGCCTACCTAGACCTGGAAAAGGCCTTCGACACTATTCCCCACTCAGGTATTATAGACAAGCTCACCAGCCTGAACATAAACCCCTACGTCATGAGATGGGTTGCCAACTGGCTCACAGACAGAACCCACATGGTAAGAGTTGCAGGAGCTAGGTCTGACTCTAAATATGTTACAAGTGGCATTCCCCAGGGCTCAGTCCTAAGACCCCTCCTGTTCGGCATATACTTCTCAGAGGTACAGGCAAGCACAGGAGGACTATGGCTCACCAAGTTTGCAGATGACTGCAAACTAGGGAATATAATTGACTCTCTGGATGACACAGACATCCTGCAAAAGGGCCTCACTGAGACAGATACCTGGTGTCAAAAACCATGGTCTCAAGCTAAATGCCAAAAAGTGCATAGTCATCCCCTTTGGATAAACAAAGTACCCACAAACTACCACATAGGTGGTAGCCCCCTAAATACGGAAGACGTAATAAGGGATCTGGGGACCCAAGTAGATAGTAACCTCTCCTTTGATAATCACATTGCCAAAGTGGTTAGAAAATCCTTCTATGTGGCCCACCTAATCACAAAAGGGTTTGCATCCAGATCGAAAGAGGTCATTGGGCCCCTCTACACATCACTCATCAGACCCATAAAAGAGTACAATGCCCCATTTGGGATGTACCTTACAAGACACCTGCAACAACTGGAAAGACCACAGAGGTTCCTCACCAAGAGGATCACTGGCCTCAAGCAGATGCCCTATGCAGCTCAACTGAAGAAACTCCAGTGGTACTTGGTTGCATACCGCCTACTCAGAGGTGATCTCTGCCTGACATACAAGGCCATGTCCAACCCAAAACTGATGGACATGCTCCACCTAAAGAAAACCATATCCCCTCGAGCCACACGCTCCAGGGATCTAAACCTCACCACAACAATAAACAGGACGTGCTGGAGGGATAGATTCCTGTCCCAGACACTTCCCATGCTCTGGAACAAGATGCCAGTCTACATTAGGCAGAGCTCCTCAATAACCCTCTTCAAGAGAAACCTTGATGAGTGGATGGGAAACAGAAAGTTTACCCCAGGGATCACTTCAATGGCTCTGCTGGACAGAGGCACAGGGAACTAATCTAAGGGGGCAGCGAAAGCCAGCACATTCCGGCTAGGCTTATAAATGCCTTCGGGCAGACAGCCTAGTAACTACCTATGAACCTGTGAACTTATGAAGAATGAGTAGGCTATACCCCAAATATCTAAATAGGGTTCTAGAAGGAAATCAGAAGGATGCGACCCAAAAGAAGGCAGCAAAGCCTTGATAAACTTCAACAGCATGTGGTAAAAGCTTTCAATCATGATCTAGGTCCCAAAACATTGTCTGGTCAATGCTGAGACATTCATCTGAGTCCAGTAGATCCCTGTATCACAGAAACTCTTCATCAAGCTCACATACCAGCACTTGATCATGATCTGTAGGACCATCACCTGCACTGTCCTCGGGGGGGGGGGGGGCATCGTGTATGACACCTTTGATGTGTTTCACATATCAAACCTCTACATAAAAATCATCAGTCACCCAACAGTCACTTTCCAGACATGGATATCCATGCATAATTCTTCATTACATCCGAGAAAGTGTAATTTGACAATACCAAAAAAAAAACATTTACTGTGCACAAACAACAGTCAGTGCACATCTTAAAGCAAGTTCCTTTGCAATCCTGCCAGTAAAAGTAGCACTATTGCCACATAACCCTCAGCCCTGTACAAATGATACTGAATTAAGTTTTAGAAGCAGCAAGTTTGTCTAAAGGAAAATAACAAAAGTCTGATGTCCCAGTGGCAATTGATCCTGCACTGCACAGCATAGCCATCAGTAGTGACAGGGGACATGTTTCAACTAATTTATAAAACATTTAGTATGAAAACATCAGCATTCACTGGGTAGTCATTATGCAGATCAATGGCTTTCTTCCTTATATCTGAAAAACAGTAATGTGGCGACACCATGCCACAAAAAAAAGCCTATAAAGTATCAGTACCTTAACAATCATTTACTCTTTTCTGAGCCCACTGTGCTGAGAAATACTAATAATATCACCATGCATGCTGCAGTTCACCTTATTTTCTAATATTGTTTGACATCCTGCTAGAATACCTCTCAGATGTATACTTTCCTGCTCCACATCTCCAAAACCTGGAAATTACTTGTGAAATTGTTAGTAGGAGAATCATATAAAATCTCTGCCAAATTTCAGATCTTCACCTTAATTCTTTCTGACTTTATCATTGATTATGCAAGGGACAGTTGAGATGTATGCCTGACAAACCAACATTTGAATATGGTTCAGGATTTTATGTTTATTTCAGAAATTATATTATTAGACTTGAAAGTGTGCAGAGATCTTTCACAAGGAAAATTTGGGACCTATCAGACATTTGAAAGGACTTAATTTGTTTTCTATTTGTTAAAGATAACTAAGGGGTTACTTTATGTGGATTTATGTTTGCCTCATCCTAAACTAGGTTGGCTACTGGGATTCATTTTCTTCAGCATGACAAATGCATTAGAAATATTAAGGCGGTGCATATAAAGACTGTAAGTAAATACTTTCAATATAGAGTCGAAAAAAGAAAAAAGTATTAATATGTTTATAATAAGCCTGGTTTATGGTTTATTGAAAAGGTATAGTAGGTGGAGAGAATCCAATAATGATTTATTTTGAGTTCCTCTGCCAACATTGAATCTTGAACCATGACAGTAGATGTCACTGCTGCAACTTAATCCAATACAATGTATAATAAAATACTGAAATAAGTCTCTGAAAAAAAATTGACTGAAAAGAATAAAATGTCTGATATACAGTGTAAGTTGAACATCCACCATACAGCATAGCCCATAATTAATACTGTATGCATCAAGTATTATCTTTATGAATGTTATTTCACTTTCACTAAATGAAGGTCGTAGCCTATAGTTGTCAACTAGATGTTATCCATTTGCCTGCATTGCCGTATACCATGCAAGAGCCCCTGCCACAGGTGTTGCTGTACTACTGCTGGTGACTGACTAGCATCACTATCATCATTAATTGAAAGAACAATAACAGGAGGTCTACTGCCATCATGGAGCATATATTCACCAGACCAATGTACAACCATGTCATGCAGTATGCAACATGCAATAAACATTCATGGGGTCTTGTTGAAGGACACCTCAGACTTTTCCAGACAACAGAAATGGGCTTTCAGCAGGTGAAAGACTTGCTCAGTGACTATCCATATATGGGTCAGGGCATTGTCTTTGCAGGTCTTGGGGGGCTATGAACCAGTGTCGTTAGCCAAGGTTCCAGTGGATAGTCTCTACATCACCTGTAAAAGACAAAAGGGATGGGAGACACAGGAAAAAAAGTGGGGGGGAATTGCCTCAGTAATGCATTTTACAATCTTTACCTACATAAATTACCATGGTTAGAAAAAGTTTGCACTTACCAATAATATCATCCTACATATGCTACAGGAAGAGGAGGTACATGCCAGATGTGAGAATCCTGGACACTGCCAGGATGTTGCATCCCACATTATGTGGCAAGTGATGGAATGGAAGCCCTTCCTGTTCTGATATCACTGCCCCTTGGTACAGGTGGGGCCCTAATTGCAATATGGACAAGATGAATTGAACCAAACACCTCTGGAAAGAGTGTCATTCCATAGAAGGTGTTTGTTGTTCTGGCTTGGTACAGAGGTCACACTAACAGATAAATGTGCTGATCATCATGTGCCAAGAATATATCAAGCAAATGCTGAAGTATCATAGGTTCATAGGTTCATAGATTAGAACTAGGCTAACTGCCCTTGTGAGCCATTTCAAGCCTAGCCAATTACCCCATGTGAGAATCAAACCCTGCACCTTGTGTCTGTAAGGTAAACACCTCAACCATTTTGCTATCCTCCCACCCCATTATGCTATCCATGAGGAAGAAGCCAGAGCACTACCCATTGTATCCCCAGTTTGTCTCTGGAATGTTACCGTGGCAAGTGTAATAAAGGCTATACATACCTTGGTATCTACAGGTATTGGAAGACCATGCAAACCTCCAGTCCTCATCAGGTGGCCATACAAACTCACTATAGCCCATACAATATCCCTGTCCACTCTAAATGTAACAAGAATTATTGGTCAGCAAAATTAAAATGAGTCAGTCTTTGCTACATCTTTGCCTTCTTGGTTGGTGGGCACCAGTGAGCACCAGAACTTTTGGCATGGCCAAAGCATGCAGCTCACAATGGGAGACTGAGGCTAGCAGCTACAGCAAGCATCTTTGTGGATTGCAAATTAGATAGAAAAAGCACAACTTCACATTTTAGAAGTCTTGTGCATATGGTGCTGCTACACATAAAAATGTGATTGTGAATCACACAGAGGTGGGAAAGGTGCTTTATTTACATAAGACAGTTGCAGAATTTACAGTTAGTCCTCATTTACATGTCATTATTGCCTCATTTAAGTTCTTACAATGTACATTAAAACTGCTGCACCTATGTGCAGCTAATGTCTATGAATTGCACCTTAGCTGCAACTAGGCATAGCCAAATTCCCATTACAGCTAAGTGCAATGACTATGAATCTGACCCTAACTCCCCAGCTACAAATTTAGCATTACCCTCACATAAGAAAATAGCCTCAGGTTACTTAGTTGCATAGTGCGAAATAACAAACATGAATTGAAACATATTGTTGGATTTTACCCATGAGCCAGGAATGTTTGGATGCCAACTCTGTAATGGACATCAAATGATTCATGAAGCCTGGGGGAGGGGCTATCTTCTGGTATTCAGGGCACCCATCACAAAAGTCATTGGCTTCTTCCATTACTGCCGACCAGGAAAACGTTGTGAAATCTTTGATTTAGTTTTATCCATTTGTAGTTACACCTCAAAGCAGCATGTGTGACAACTATAGAACAGATATCCAGCCGAGCCAGGTATGGAAATAAGGTATATAAGGGAAGCTGGTGGTGGAATGCAGAAGTCTAGCAAGTCAGCAAAAGAAAGGAGGAGTGCAGGAAAAGGTAGGAAACAGAAAAGATGACCTGGGCAAAGAAGGAATACCGGCTGACTAACAAAGAGGCTATGATAGCAGGTGCTATAACAAAGAACAAGGCATCAGAGGCTCTCTGCCAGCCTCTAGAAAGTGACTCAGTAGATGGCATAAAGAAACTCTATCAGTTTGCAAGGCAAAGCTAGAAAGATAAAGAAGATAATCAGGCACCATTTATAAGAGATGCCAGCAACAACCTCCTCACCAGTCCACAGGTCATCAAAGACAGATGGAAAGAATACTTCCAGCAGCTTCTGAATAAAGAAAACACCACAGAAGCTGTACTGCCCCACACACATCCTGCAATGAACTAAGAAGAGCCTACCCTAGAAGAAGTAAGAACAACACTAATGAAAATGAATTTAGGGAAAGCAGCAGGCTCAGATGAGGTTATGAAAGATATGATCAAGACTTCAGATGAGTTAGAGGGAAAACTGGCTCAAATGGGAAATCACAGCAGTATGGAGAGGAAGGCATATCCCAGATCACTGGAGAATAAGCATACTAGTGGCAGTGCTCAAGAACAAAGGGGACAGTCACAACTGTGGGCAGTACAGAGAGGTATCAAACTCCTGTCACACTGAAAAGCTCTGGAGAGGATGACTGATAAATGAATACAGAAACTAGTAGTAAGTAAAATGGGAGATAAGCACTTTGACTTAAGATCAGGATGCAACACAAGTGACCTGATGTTTGCAGTGAGAGATATAGCTGAGAAGAAGCTAAAAATGAGGTAAGATAAGAGTCCAACCTGTCATTCAAAGACTTGGAGAAAGCATGCAACATGGTCATTAGAAAGATGAAATGGGCAGGCCTGCAATTTTTTGAAGTCTCAAACATTGGTAGAATTAGAGCAGGCAATGTACAAGAGGAGCTAATGACATAAGTATAAACAGTGCTTGGCTCACAGAGAGGTTCCCAGTGGGAGTTTGTATGCATCAGAGTTCAGCTCTGAGCCCACTGCTGTTCATACTGGTGATGGTCTACATTATCAACAAGGTCAGAGAGGACAGATCAAAACAAATTGCTGTATGCAGATGATGCACCATTACAGGCAGACCTTGAGCAAGAACTTCAACAAATGACAGAGGAATGGAATGCAAAAATGAAGGTATTCAAAATGGAACAAAATACAGATGAAAATGTTTTCATGGCAGCAAATGGGGTAAATCAGAAGAAGATGAGAATTCAGATAGAAGGGAAAATAATGGAACAGGTTAGCTGCATCAGTTATCTGGGAGGTGTGGTTGAGGGGAAGGAAAATCTGAATGAGGAGGTCAAAGCTAAAATCAGAGGGGTTACAGCCACCTGTCAAAGAAGCTGAAACATAAGGTGTAGAAAACAGTGGTACAACCAGTACTACTGTATGATGCAGAAACCTGGCAGTGAAGGAAGAGCAATTATGAAAACTAGAGGTGTTGAAGCTGAAGTGCCTGAGATGAGTTGTAGGATGCACCGAGTGGGGAAGACAAAGAAATGCAGACATCAGAGCAGAGGCTCAAGTAGCTCCAATCGCTGGGAAGGTCAAAGACAACAGATTCAGGCACATGAGCAGGAAAGCAGAAAATCTTGGGAATAAGATTTGGGATGGACGGATTGTGTGAGAAGACCTGCGTGAGTGTCGGAGAAAGGCACATGAGAGTGTGTGTGTGTGTGTGTGTGTGTGTGTGTGTGTGTGTGTGTGTGTGTGTGTGTGTGTGTGTGTGTGTGTGTGTGTGTGTGTGTCATATTCTTTAGTCAATGTTTGTGATATCTGTGTGTGTTATATTCTGCAGTCAGTGTATGTTATACGTGTCACATATTCTGTAGTCAATGTTTGTGATGTGTGTGTATCATATTCTGTAGTCAATGTATGTGATATGTGTGTATATTCTGTAGTAAATATGTGTGATATGCATGTGTCATATTCAGTAGTCAATGTATATGATACTTTGCTTCAGGGTTTTATTACCTTAATGTAGACTTCATCACAGCAGCTTCAGTTTTACATGTGCAGCAACATACTGACTTTAGAATATAATATTTCAATTTCTTTTTATAGCAAAATACATATACTTTTTCCAAATGAACTTCAGTATTATGATTGTAACAGTGTTACTGTTTGTACTGCTACTGCCATAGCCCACCTGCCTGAGGTGATGACATCTCAATTGCTCATCTTGAAGTAAGAAGAGCAACTCCTCAGAAACATAGTAAAGGAATTATTATTATATCATCTGTATGGCATTCATTATAAAACATCAGGGCAAGAAACAAGACAAGCTATGATTCTAAGTTTTGAATCAAGAGTCTCCTAAGGAAAAGATAATGAGGAATTTCTCTTTCATGCTTTAGCACATTTTTGTCATTTCAAGCCAAAGTAAAATACTGTAGCAAAAAAGAAATTCCCCACAGCATTATCCTGTTGAGACAGAATCCGTTTTCTTTTCTGTGAAGTATCTCATAAACCAGCAGGTTCATTTTTCTAACCCAGTAGCATTGCCATCAATAAAAACTAACAATCATGTTGGATATTCCAAATATTTCAGTTAAATGCCTTTAAATAAAAGGTTACGGTGCAAACTCAAATGCAAATTTCTGAAACTTTTAGCATGCTGGCCTTATGCAGCAGGTACTAGGATTCTTCCCTTAGAAACGTTTTTTTAGATTATATGGCATGTGGCAATACCTAACCATTTGATTTCATTTAATGGTGAAATATTAAATGAATATCCATGCAGTTTTATTTTGACTGAAACCAAAGTACCCATCTTAGACTTTCTTAATTACAAAAAAGTTTACTGGTTATAGATTACAGATTTCTTTCAACACAAGCAAACACACACACACACACACACACACACACACACACACACACACACAGACATTAATAGAAAGTTTACTGTTTAAAGATTACATATTATTTTCTTGATACAAACATTCACAGAAAGTTTACTCAACCTGCACTAAGCGCTCGAGTCCCAAGCACTCCAAGACCACCATCTCAAAGCCAGAAACTCTGGCAAATTGCAGCTCATGAAGGCTGCCACTCAGTCTCAAACCTGAATATGAGTTTGGGCAAGCAATTACCCCACCTTACCTAAACACATTATTTGAGTTTGAGCAAAGTATGTTCAGCAGCCATATGGAGGGGATGGGAGATTATGGCAGAGATAGGAAAGGGGATTTAGGATTAGAGAGTAACAGGAGAATTTTAGGGTTAGGGAACAATCAGAGAATTTAAGGTTGGGGATGGCAAGTGTAGGTCTAGGTTTAATGAGTGATCAGGGGGTTGGGGTAGGATGGGTTGGAGGGAGGGAAAAAGGACTTGGGTTGAGAACTGAGTAGGAGTTTTAGGGTTACAGTTAAGGTTCTTTTGGGGCTAAACAGTTTAAAAGGGTCAGGTTTTGGCAAGACTAAGTAGGTAGGTAAAATCAAGCTAATGGGAACACTTGCCTTTTTGAGTAAGTGTCAGTGAGTAACTGTAACCCAGCCACTGGGGATGCACAAGCCAGTGCATTTCTTTGTGCCGGTCCCAAGCCCGGATAAATAGGGAGGGTTGCATCAAGAAGGGCATCCGGCGTAAAACCTCTGCCAAATGACTTTATGCGGAGAACATTTCATATTTCCATACCAGATCGGTCGAGGCCCGGGTTAACAATGACCGCCACCAGTACTGTTAGCCAACAGGGTGCTGACGGAAATTGGGCTACTGTTGGCTGAAGGAGAAGAGGAGGGGGAAGGCATGCCCAAAGGCAGGAAGAGAGGAGGAAGGTTAGGATTGTAGTAGTGAGGGTAGGAACTTTGAATGTTGGCAGTATGACTGGTATAGGGAGAGAGCTAGCTGATATGATGGAGAGAAGGAAGGTTGATATATTGTGCATGCAAGAGACCAGATGGAAGGGAAGTAAGGCCAGGTGTATAAGAGGCGGGTTCAATTATTCTATCATGGTATGGATGGCAGGAGAAATGGGGTAGGGATTATACTAAAGGAACAGTATGCCAAGAGTGTTTTGGAGGTGAAGAGAATGTCTGATAGAGTGATGTTTATGAAGCTTGAAATTGATGGTGTAATGATGAATGTTGTTAGTGCATATGCTCCACAAGTTGGGTGTGCGACAGATGAGCAAGAAAAATTTTGGAGTGAGTTGGATGAAGTGGTGGTGACTGTACCCAAGGGTGAGAGACTAGTGATTGGAGCGGACTTCAATGGGCATGTTGGTGAAGTGAACAGAGGGGATGAGGAAGTGATGGGTAGGTATGGTGTTAAGGAGAGGAATGCAGAAGGTCAGATGATTGTGGATTTTGCGAAAAGGATGGACATGGCTGTGGTGAATATGTATTTTAAGAAGAGAGAGGAGCATAGGGTGATGTACAAGAGTGGAGGAAGATGCACACAGGTGGATTATATCCTATGTAGGAGGGCCAGTCTGAAGGAGATTGGAGACTGTAAAATGGTGACAGGGGAAAGTGCAGTTAAGCAGCATAGAATGGTGGTCTGTAGGATGATGTTGGTGTTCAAGAAGAGGAGGAGGAGTGTGAAAGCAGTGCCAAGGATTAAATGGTGGAAGTTAAAAAAGGGTGATTGTGAGGTGCAGTTCAGGGAAGAGTTAAGACAGGCACTGGGAGGCAGTGAAGAGTTACCGAATAGCTGGGTAACTACAGCAGAGCTAGTAAGGGAGACTGCTAGAAAGGTGCTTGGTGTGACATCTGGACAGAGGAAGGAGGACAAGGAGACCTGGTGGTGGAATGAGGAAGTACACGAGAGTATACAGAGGAAGAGGCTGGTGAAGAAGAAGTGGGATTGTCAGAGAGATGAATAAAGTAGACATGAATATAAGGAGATGAGGCGCATGGCAAAGAGAGAGGTGGCGAAGGCTAAGGATAAGGCATATGGAGAGTTGTATGAGAGATTGGACACTAAAGAGGGAGAAAAGGACATGTACCGATTGGCTAGACAGAAGGACAGAGCTGGGAAACGTGCAGCAGGTAAGGGTGATAAAGGATAGTGAGGGAAACGTACTCACAAGTGAGGAGAGTGTGTTGAGCATCTGCTTTGAGGGGCTGATGAATGAAGAGAATGAGAGAGAGAGAAGGTTGAATGTTGTGGGGATAGTGAATCAGGAAGTGAAACAGATTAGCAAGGAGGAAGTAAGGACAGCTATGAAGAGGATGAAGAATGGAAAGGCTGTTGGCCCAGATGACATACCAGTGGAAGCATGGAGGTGCTTAGGAGAAATGGTAGTGGAATTTTTAACCAGATTGTTTAATGAAATTATGGAAAGTCAGAGGATGCCTGAGGAGTGGAGAAAAAGTGTTTTGGTACCTATCTTTAAGAATAAGGGTGATGTGCAAAGCTGCAGTAACTACAGTGGGATAAAATTGATCAGTCACAGTTTGAAGTTATGGGAAAGAGTAATGGAAGCTAGGTTAAGAAGGGAGGTGATGATTAGTGATCAGCAGTATGGTTTCATGCCAGGAAAGAGCACTGCAGGTGCAATATTTGCTCTGAGAGTGTTGTTGAAATACAGAGAAGGTCAGAAGGAGTTGCATTGTGTCTTTGTGGACTCAGAGAAAGCATATGACAGGGTGCCTAGAGAGGAGTTGTGGTATTGTATGAGGAAGTCGGGAGTGGCAGAGAAGTATGTAAGAGTGGTACAGGATATGTACAAGGGTAGTGTAACATTAGTGAAGACTGCAGTGGGAGTGACAGATACGTTTAAGATGGAGGTGGGATTACATCAAAGATCAGCTCTGAGCCCTTTCCTATTTGCAGTGGTGATGGACAGGTTGACAGATGAGGTCAGACAGTAGGCCCCATGGACTATGATGTTTGCAGATGACATTGTGATATGTAGTGAGAGTAGGGACCAGGTTGAGGAGACCCTGGAGAGGTGGAGATATGCTTTAGAGAGGAAAGGAATGAAGGTCAGCAGGGCTAAAACAGAATATATGTGTGTAAATGAGAGAGAGGGTAGAGGAATGGTGAGGATGCAGGGAGTAGAGATGGTAAAGGTGGATGAGTTTAAGTATTTGGGATCAACAGTTCAGAGTAATGGTCAGTGTGGAAGAGAGGTGAAGAAGAGAGTACAGGCAGGGTGGAGTGGGTGGAGAAGAGTGTCAGGAGTGATTTGTGACAGACGGGTACCAGTAAGAGTGAAAAGGAAGGTCTACAAGAAGGTAGTGAGACCAGCTATGTTATATGGGTTTGAGATGGTGGCACTGACAAAAAGGCAGGAGTCAGAGCTGGATGTGGCAGAGTTAAAGATGTTAAGATTTGCACTGGGTGTGACTAGGATGGACAGGATTAGGAATCAGTATATTGGAGGGTCAGCTCAGGTTGGACAGTTTGGAGACAATGCAAGAGAGGCGAGATTGCATTGGTTTGGACATGTGCTGAGGAGGGATGCTGGGTATATTGGGAAAAGGATGCTAAGGATGGAGCTGCCAGGTAAGAGGAAAAGAGGAAGGCCTAAGATAAGGTTTATGGATGTGGTGAGAGAGGACATGCAGGTGGTTGGTGTGAAACAGCATGATGCAGAGGACAGGAAGAAATGGAAACAGATGATCCACTGTGGCAACCCCTAACGGGAACAGCCGAAAGAAGATGATATCAGTAAGTAACTGTCACTAGCTGGTATCTTGTAGTAGACTTGAGTTTACTGGTTACAAATTTCATGCTATTTAAGATGCATCCAGGGATATTGTCAGGACCCATCAGTGCAGTAGTTTTCACTTTTGGTAGCACTACTTACCTGGACATGTGTCCAGAGCATTAGAATTTGTTCTTTTTGACCTTCTTGGCAATTGGCTCTACTTTGGCTTCTGCTCTTATGTCCTCATTTCTTTGGCTGTCCCATAGTGTGCATCCTACAACCATCTCAGGCACTTCATTTCCATCACATTTAACTTCCTCAACTGCCCTGCCTTTACTGCCTAGGTTTCTGTACCATATAGTAGTACTGCTTGCACCACTGTTTTGTACACCTTACGTTTTAACTTCTTTGGCATTCTTTATTTATTTATTTCACATTTGTTAACCGGGTTAGTCCAGCTGAGTTACAAAAATCCATTTTCAGTGGAGACGCGAGGAGAAAAGCTCCAATAATGTCTCTAGCAATAAAAAGTAAAAGAAACATTATACATAAGATAAAATAGAGTACAAACTGGAATGCCAGTATACTGAACAAATTACAGTCGTCACATAAGAAAGTGTGAGTACTAAAAATATAAACATACAAACAGTTTAGTCACAGTGCTGACAAGCTAGCATATTCTAATATTTACAAGAATTAGAAGTAATGCCAAGACACTTCCGAAGTAGAGGTTGTAGACTGTGAATAGACAGAGGTATATGGGAGGTTAAGTGGGGTAATTGCAGTGACAGATCTTGTAGTTAAGCAGATGATCTTTCAGTGTATTTTTAAAGTTGTTGGCATGAGTTATACTTCTGTAATGAGAGTTTGTTCCAGCTATGAGAGACAGAGTATTTATAAAGGTTTTTGCCTATATTTTTACAGGGTTTATAGGTCAGTAGTAAGAGCTGGTTGGAACTATGAAGAGGACAATTGGCATATAAATTCTTCTGGCATATACTACAACTGACACTCTGTGCCAGTTGGCTGTAGCCCCTCTGATTCTAGCATTGACCTCCTCAGTCAGACTTTCTTTCTCCTCAACCACACCTCCCAGATACTTGAAGCTTTTAAACTGTTCCACTATTTTCCCTTCTATTTCAATTTTCTTTTTTTGGATTTCCCCTGTTTGCTGCCATGACAACTGTCTTATCTGTATTCAGTTTCATCACATGTGCCTTCAGATTTGCATTTCATTCCATGAGCCTTTGCTGAAGTTCTTAGAATCTGCCTGTAATGCTACATTGTCTGCATACAGCAGCTTTGTTGATTTGTCCCCCATGACCTGTTTGCTAATGTAGCCCATCACCAGTATAAACAGCAGTAGGCTCAGAGATGAACCCCGATGCACATCCACCCCTACTGGAAATGTGAACCCCAGTGGGAGTCCAAACACTGGTAACATTTATGTCATTGAGTCCTTGTACATAGCCTGTACTGCTTCTGGGGCTTCTTTGAACCATTGCAGGACTGTCCAAATCAGCTTTCTTTGACTTTGTCACATGCTTTCTCCAAGTCTAGAAATGCCCACTTTTACTCTTTCCTCATCTGTAGCTTCTTCTCAGCTCTGACTCACTGCAAACATCACGTCAGTTGTGCTGCAACCTGATCTGAATCCAAATTGCTCATGATGTCCCATCTTACTCTCTACAACTCTTCTGTATTCACTTATCAATCCAGCACTTTCACACAGTGTGACAGGAGTTTGATACCTCTATACTGCCCACACTTGTTAATATCTTCTTTGTAATTGCACACTGACACTAGAATGCTTATTCTCCAGTCATCTGGGATACAGCTTTTTCTCCATACCCTCTTGAGACATTTCTCGCCTAACTCACCCAACATCTTGATTGTATCTGCCATGACCTCATCTAAGCCAGCTGCTTTCCCTGATTTAATTTTCCTTAGTGCTGTACTTACACCTCCGAGGGGGAGCTCTTCTTCCTCTTCCTTTTTCATTGTAGGCTGTGTCTGGGACAGTATAGTTTCTGTGCAGTTTTCTATATTCAGAAGCTGCTAGACATACTTATTTTACCTGCCTTTGATGCCCTTTGTTTGTTGAGAAGGTTGTTTATGAAATCCCTTTTGATATATGTCTATCTTCTTTATCTTTCTGTCTTTGCCATACCATTTACTGATTCACTTTCCAGAAGCTGATACGGTGTTTCTGTTGTCTCATTCATTCCTGTTGCAATTGTTCTGTTAGTCTCTTAGCCTCTTTGTTAGCCTGGTCTGTCAATTCTATCTCCCACTTTTTCCTGTACTCCTTCCTTCTTTGATGACTTCCTGGACTTCTGCATTCCACCTGCAGCTTTCCTTATTTATTATATTTCCAAGCCTAGCTTGGTCATATATATGTATTCTATTGTCCTGACACGTGCTGTTTTGAGGTGATGAAAATTCTTCTTCAACTCAACTTGTTTCCTCTTCTTCCTGAGATGCTAGAGCCATGACTCTTTCCTTGAACTCTTATGCTCTCTCTCTAATCTACTATTAGGTCTTCAATCTAGTCTCTGTTGACCTTAGAGCCTTTTCTGATCACTGTTTGCATCTGACTGTGGTGACCAATGGTTTATGTTGTAGGCCAACTGTTTCACTGCGGATGAGCTTACAATCACTGATTTTCCAGTGTCCTTTCCTTACTAGGAGGACGTCTACCTGACTTGCATGTTGGATGCTCTTGTATGAGATTTTGTGAGTGTCTCTCCTGCTGAACCATGAGGTGGCCACCATCAAGCCATTTTACTCCTGTTGTCTTTACTAATTTACTGGCTACAGATGATATATTTCTTTCTTTTGATTTGACTGGTCAGGTTACCCTGACAGTGGACCCAAATACTGAAATGTTGCATTGATTTATTTCATTTTACTTGTTTATTTGTTTAATGTTACCAGTAACCCAGCCACTGGGGATGAACAAGCCAGTGCATTTCTTCGTACCAGTCCCAAGCCCTGATAAATGGGGAGGGTTGCGTTGGAAGGGTATCCACTGTAAAACATTTGCCAAAAGACATATGCAGACAACAATACAGACTTCCATACTGGATTGGTCGAGGCCCGGGTTAATGACGACCACCACCAGTACTGTTAGCCAACAGGGTGCTGGCAGAAATTGGGGTACGGTTGGCCAAAGGAGAAGAAAAGGAGGAAGGCATGCCCAAAGGCAGGAAGAGAGGAAGAAGGTTAGGACTGTGATAGTGAGGGTAGGAACTTTGAATGTTGGCAGTATGATTGGTATAGGGAGAGAACTAGCTAATATGATGGAGAGAAGGAAGGTTGATATATTGCATGTATGACACACCAGATTAAGGCCAGATGTATTGGAGGTGGGTTCAAATTTTCTATCATGGTGTGGCTGGGAGGGGAAATGGGGTAGGGGTTATCCTGAAGAAATTGTATGCCAAGAGTGTTTTGGAGGTGAAAAGAATGTCAGACAGAGTGATGTTTATGAAGCTGGAAATTGATGGTGTAATGATGAATGTTGTTAATGCATATGCTCTGCATGTTGGGTGTGCGATGGATGAAAAGAAAAAATTTTGGAGTGAGCTGGATGAAGTGGTGGTGAGTGTACCCAAGGGTGAGAGACTGGTGATAGGAGTGGATTTCAATGGGCAAGTTGGTGAAGGGAACAGAGGGGATAAGGAGGTGATGGGTAGGTATGGTGTTAAGAAGAGGAATGCAGAAGGTCAGATAGTAGTAGATTTTGCAAAAAGGATGGGCATGGCTGTGGTGAATATGTATTTTAGGAAGAGGGAGAAGCACAGAGGAACATACAAGAGTGGAGGAAGATGCAAACAGGTGGGTTATATCCTATGCAGGAAGGTCAGTCTGAAGGAGATTGGAGACTGTAAAGTGGTGACCGGGGAATGTGTAGTTAGGCAGCATAGAATGGTGGTCTGTAGGATGACGTTGGTGACCAAATAGAGGAGGATGAGATGTGTGAGAGCAGTGCCAAGGATCAAATGGTGGAAGTTGAAAAAGGGTGTTTGTGAGGTGGAGTTCAGGGAAGAATTGAGACAGACACTGGGTGGCAGTGAAGAGTTACCAAATAGCTGGGCAACTACAGCAGAGCTGGTAAGGGAGACAGCTAGAAAGGTGCTTAGTGTGCCATCTGGACAGAGGAAGGAGGACAAGGAGACCTGGTGGTGGAATGAGGAAGTTCAGGAAAGTATACAGAGGAAGTGGTTGGTGAAGAAGTGGGATTGTCAGAGAGATGAAGAAAGTAGGCAGAAGTATAAGGAGATGTAGGGACCAGACTGAGGAGACCCTGGAGAGGTGGAGATATATTCTAGAGAGGAGAGGAATGAAGGTCAGCAGGACTAAGACAAGACAGGCCACGTGGACTATGATGTTTGCAGATGATATTATGACAAAGAGAGATGTGGTGAAGGCTAAGGATAAGGCATAGGGAGAGTTGTATGAGAGGTTGGACACTGCAGAGGGACCAAGCTGAGAAAGATGGGCAGCAGGTAAGGGTAATAAAGGATAATGAGGGAAACATACTCACAAGCAAGGAGAGTGTGTTGAGCAGATGGAAAGAGTACTTTGAGGGGCTGATAAATGAAGAGAATGCGAGGGAGACAAGGTTGGATGATGTGGTGATAGTGAATCAGGAAGTGCAACGGATTAGCAAGGAGGCAATAAGGACAGCTATGAAGAGGGTGAAGAATGGAATGGCTGTTGTTCCAGATAACATACCAGTGGAAGCATGAAGGTGCTTAGGAGAAATGGCAGTGGTGTTTTTAACCAGATTGTTTATTGAAATCTTGGAACATGAGAGGATGCCTGAGGAGTGGAGAAAAAGTGTTTTGGTACAGATTTTTAAGAATAAGGGTGATGTGCAGAGCTGTAGTAACTACAGAGGGATAGAACTGACCAGTCACAGCATGAAGTTATGGGAAAGAGTAGTGGAAGTTAGGTTAAGAAGGGACATGATGATTAGTGATCAGCAGTATGGTTTCATGCTGGGAAAGAGCACTACAGATGTGACATTTGCTCTGAGAGTGTTGATGGGGAAGTACAGAGAAGGTCAGAAGAAGTTGCATTGTGTCTTTGTGGACTTAGAGAAAGCATATGATGGGTGCCTAGAGAGGAATTGTAGTACTGTATGAGGAAGTCTGTAGTGGCAGAGAAGTATGTAAGAGTGGTACAGGATATGTATGAGGGTAGTGTAACAGTGGTGAGGTCTGTGGTGGGAGTGACTGATGCGTTTAAGGTGGAGGTGGGATTAAATCAAGGATCAGCTCTGAGCCCTTTCTTATTTGCAATGGTGATGGACAGGTTGACAGACAAGATCAGACTGGAGGCCTCCTGGACTATGATGTTTGCAGATGATATTGTGATCTGTAGTGAGAGTAGGGACCAGGTTGAGGAAACCCTGGAGAGGTGGAGATACGCTCTAGAGAGGAGAGGAATGAAGGTCAGCAGGACTAAGACAGAATATATGTGTGTGAATGAGAGGGAGGATAGAGGAATGGTGAGGATGCAGGGAGTAGAGCTGGTGAAGGTGGATATATATATTTTTAAAAAAATTAAAATCTCTGTTCTACATGTAAGAATAGTCATGACACTTTAGTATTAGTGGCTTTACAATCTAAAGTCATTTACACATATTTTTTTAGATTTTTAAGAAGAAGAATTGTGTTTAGTGTGTGTACCCTATTTGTTTTTCAGTCTAACATATGAATATGTATCCCTTTAAGTGCACATCATCTGTTTTAACTTTGTATGATGTAATTAAGGAAATGAAGTCATTTTTGGCTAGCAAATGGGAGGAGGGGTTGATTATTTAAATTGTTGTGTATTTCTTGAGTAATTCATTCTGAGGAAGTCTAGTATTGACAAGACGAAAGCGCTCAAATAAACAGAAAGAATGATTATTGTATACAGTTAAATCAAAGTATAATACAGGAATATGCATGCATATGTGTGGTGTCTGTGTGTTTGTTTATGAACCCATTTATGGAAATAAGGTGATGGGTGAGAGAGGGTGTGTGTGTGTGTGTGTGTGTGTGTGTGTGTGTGTGTGTGTGTGTGTGTGTGTGTGTGTGTGTGTGTGTGCGTGTGTGCGTGCATGCGTGCGTGTGTGTGTGTGTGTGTGTGTGTGTGTGTGTGTGTGTGTGTTAGAGTATCCATGCTGTACAGATTACTGGTACTCTTATCAAAAGGTAAAGTGCAGGGTGGCATGCCAGCAACAATCTTCTCATGTAAATGATTGTCTGAGTTCCCTTGCTTCCCTATGACTTTCATCAGTGATACACCTCCAACAGGATGTGAGTATGCAGCATATCATCCTCTGTGACATCTAAAGCATATAACAATTGCTGTGGGTAAACACGGTGAGTAAACATATTCTTTAAAATTCACAACTACTCTTTGGACACTCCTTTTCATCCACCTGTGACTAGAGCAGGTTCTAATACTAAACCTTCAGCAGTTTTTATTGACAATGCTTTAAAAAGGATTTGACTCCACAGCTGAATAAAGTTCCTATATTTTTATTTAAAAGTAACAGGAATTTAAAAGATTTTATGGAGGGGAAAGATATGTATCTAAAGACAGACCATCTAGAATGTTTAAATCTGCATGTTGGAAACAATGTCTTTATATTTATGAATGCACTGAATTGTGATTGCCATACAATGTATTTATGAATGCACTGAATTGTGATTGCCATACAATGTATTTATGAATGCACTGAATTGTGATTGCCATACTACTCCAGGAAATTTGTGTGGACAACTCATTCTGACCGTAATAGAGAGGTGCGCTTTATTTATCCATTTGCAAAACATCAATCATGTTATGCCAGCAAAAAAGAACGTTTTTGCATTCTCATATATATGAACTGGGCTATTCCAAAACTTTAATTTCCTTCCGGTGAAGCCATTGTTTTGTTGATATGGATGTATGCTTGGGATCATTGTCATGTTGAAAGGGGAAATTCCTCTTCATCTTCAGC